>NC_042986.1:35083618-35106767 GCF_901001165.1 Salmo trutta | reverse complement strand
ACCAACTGTAGCAACACACACCAACTGCAGTAACACTACCAACGTAGTAACACACACAACTGTAGTAACACACACCAACTGAAGAAGTAAACTCACACCAACTGTAGTAACACACACCAACTGTAGCAACACAACAAACTGTAGTAACACACAGCTACTGTAGCAACCACACCAACTGTAGTAACTCACACCAACTGTAGCAACACACACCAACTGTAGTAACACACACCAACTGTAGTAACACACACCAACTGTAGTAACTCACACCAACTGTAGTAACACACACCAACTGTAGCAACACACAAACTGTAGTAACACACAGCTACTGTAGCAACACACCAACTGTAGTAACACACACCAACTGTAGTAACACACACCAACTGTAGTAACACACACCAACTGTAGTAACACACACCAACTGTAGTAACACACACCAACTGTAGTAACTCACGCCAACTGTAGCAACACACACCAACTGTAGTAACACACACCAACTGTAGTAACACACACCAACTGAAGTAACTCACACCAACTGTAGTAACACACACTACCTGTAGCAACACACAAACTGTAGTAACACACAGCTACTGTAGCAACACACCAACTGTAGTAACTCACACCAACTGTAGCAACACACACCAACTGTAGTAACACACACCAACTGTAGTAACACACACCAACTGAAGTAACTCACACCAACTGTAGTAACACACACCAACTGTAGCAACACACAAACTATAGTAACACACAGCTACTGTAGCAACACACCAACTGTAGTAACACACACCAACTGTAGTAACACACACCAACTGTAGTAACTCACACCAGCTGTAGTAACACACACCAACTGTAGTAACACACACCAACTGTAGCAACTCACACCAAATGTAGTAACACACACCAACTGTAGTAACACACACCAACTGTAGTGACACACACCAACTCACACCAACTGTAGTAACTCACACCAACTGTAGTAACACACACCAACACACACCAACTGTAGTAACTCACACCAACTGTAGTAACACACACCAACTGTAGCAACACACACCAACTGTAGTAACACACAGCAACTGTAGTAACACACACCAACTGTAGTAACACACAGCAACTGTAGTAACACACAGCAACTGTAGTAACACACACCAACTGTAGTAACACACAGCAACTGTAGTAACATACACCAACTGTAGTAACACACACCAACTGTAGCAACACACATCAACTGTAGCAACACACACCAACTGTTGTAACACACACCAACTGTAGTAACACACAGCAACTGTAGTAACACACACCAACTGTAGTAACACACACCACCTGTAGTAACACACACCAACTGTAGTAACACACACCAACTGTAGTAACACGCTCCAACACACATCAACTGTAGCAACACACACCAACTGTAGCAACACACCAACTGTAGTAATACACACCAACTGCAGTAACACACACCAACTGCAGTAACACACACCAACTGTAGTAACACACACCAAATGTAGTAATACACACCAACTGTAGTAACACACACCAACTGTAGTAACACACACCAACTGTAGCAACACACACCAACACACACCAACTGTAGTAACACACACCAACTGTAGTAACACACACCAACTGTAGCAACACACACCAAATGTAGCAACACACACCAACTGTAGCAACACACACCAACAGTAGCAACACACACCAACTGTAGTAACACACACCAACTGTAGTAACACACACCAACTGTAGTAACACACACCACCTGTAGCAACACACACAAACTCACACCAACTGTAGTAACACACACCAACACACACCAACTGTAGCAACACACACCAACTGTAGTAACACACACCAACTGTAGTAACACACACCAACTGTAGTAACACACACCAACTTTAGTAACTCACACCAACTGTAGCAACACACACCAACTGTAGTAACACACACCAACTGTAGTAACACACACCAACTGAAGTAACTCACACCAACTGTAGTAACACACACCAACTGTAGCAACACACAAACTGTAGTAACACACAGCTACTGTAGCAACACACCAACTGTAGTAATACACACCAACTGTAGTAACACACACCAACTGTAGTAACAAACACCAACTGTAGTAACACACACTAACTGTAGTCACACACCAACTGTAGCAACACACACCAACTGTAGCAACACACACCAACTGTAGCAACACACACTAACTGCAGCAACACACACCAACTGTAGTAACACACACCAACTGTAGTAACACACACCAACTGTAGTAACACACACCAACTGTAGTAACACGCTCCAACACACACCAACTGTAGCAACACACACTAACTGCAGCAACACACACCAACTGTAGTAACACACACCAACTGCAGTGACACACACCAACTGCAGTAACACACACCAACTGTAGTAACACACACCAACTGTAGTAATACACACCAACTGTAATAACACACACCAACTGTAGTAACACACACCAACTGTAGCAACACACACCAACTGTAGCAACACACACCAACTGTAGCAACACACACCAACTGTAGTAACACACACCAACACACACCAACTGTAGCAACACACACCAACTGTAGTAACACACACCAACTGTAGCAACACACACCAACTGTAGTAACACACACCAACTGTAGTAACTCACACCAACTGTAGCAAGACACACCAACTGTAGCAACACACACCAACTGTAGTAACACACACCAACTGTAGTAACACACACCAACTGAAGTAACTCACACCAACTGTAGTAACACACACCAACTGTAGCAACACACAAACTGTAGTAACACACAGCTACTGTAGCAACACACCAACTGTAGTAACTCACACCAACTGTAGCAACACACACCAACTGTAGTAACACACACCAACTGTAGTAACACACACCAACTGAAGTAACTCACACCAACTGTAGTAACACACACCAACTGTAGCAACACACAAACTGTAGTAACACACAGCTACTGTAGCAACACACCAACTGTAGTAACACACACCAACTGTAGTAACACACACCAACTGTAGTAACTCACACCAGCTGTAGTAACACACACCAACTGTAGTAACACACACCAACTGTAGCAACTCACACCAACTGTAGTAACTCACACCAACTGTAGTAACACACATCAACTGTAGTAACACACACCAAATGTAGTAACACACACCAAAGGCAGTAACACACACCAACTGTAGTAACACACACCAACTGTAGTGACACACACCAACTCACACCAACTGTAGTAACTCACACCAACTGTAGTAACACACACCAACACACACCAACTGTAGTAACTCACACCAACTGTAGTAACACACACCAACTGTAGCAACACACACCAACACACAGCAACTGTAGTAACACACAGCAACTGTAGTAACACACACCAACTGTAGTAACACACACCAACTGTAGTAACACACACCAACTGTAGTAACACACAGCAACTGTAGTAACATACACCAACTGTAGTAACACAAACCAACTGTAGCAACACACATCAACTGTAGCAACACACACCAACTGTAGTAACACACACCAACTGTAGTAACACACAGCAACTGTAGTAACACACACCAACTGTAGTAACACACACCAACTGTAATAACACACACCAACTGTAGTAACACGCTCCAACACACACCAACTGTAGCAACACACACCAACTGTAGTAACACACATCAACTGTAGTAACACACACCAAATGTAGTAACACACACCAAAGGCAGTAACACACACCAACTGTAGTAACACACACCAACTGTAGTGACACACACCAACTCACAACAACTGTAGTAACTCACACCAACTGTAGTAACACACACCAACACACACCAACTGTAGTAACTCACACCAACTGTAGTAACACACACCAACTGTAGCAACACACACCAACACACACCAACTGTAGTAACACACAGCAACTGTAGTAACACACAGCAACTGTAGTAACACACACCAACTGTAGTAACACACACCAACTGTAGTAACACACACCAACTGTAGTAACACACAGCAACTGTAGTAACATACACCAACTGTAGTAACACAAACCAACTGTAGCAACACACATCAACTGTAGCAACACACACCAACTGTAGTAACACACACCAACTGTAGTAACACACAGCAACTGTAGTAACACACACCAACTGTAGTAACACACACCAACTGTAGTAACACACACCAACTGTAGTAACACGCTCCAACACACACCAACTGTAGCAACACACACCAACTGTAGCAACACACCAACTGTAGTAATACACACCAACTGCAGTAACACACACCAACTGCAGTAACACACACCAACTGTAGTAACACACACCACCTGTAGCAACACACACAAACTCACACCAACTGTAGTAACACACACCAACACACACCAACTGTAGCAACAGACACCAACTGTAGTAACACACACCAACTGTAGTAACACATACCAACTGTAGTAACACACACCAACTGTAGTAACTCACATCAACTGTAGCAACACACACCAACTGTAGTAACACACACCAACTGTAGTAACACACACCAACTGAAGTAACTCACACCAACTGTAGTAACACACACTACCTGTAGCAACACACAAACTGTAGTAACACACAGCTACTGTAGCAACACACCAACTGTAGTAACTCACACCAACTGTAGCAACACACACCAACTGTAGTAACACACACCAACTGTAGTAACACACACCAACTGAAGTAACTCACACCAACTGTAGTAACACACACCAACTGTAGCAACACACAAACTATAGTAACAAACAGCTACTGTAGCAACACACCAACTGTAGTAACACACACCAACTGTAGTAACACACACCAACTGTAGTAACTCACACCAGCTGTAGTAACACACACCAACTGTAGTAACACACACCAACTGTAGCAACTCACACCAAATGTAGTAACACACACCAAAGGCAGTAACACACACCAACTGTAGTAACACACACCAACTGTAGTGACACACACCAACTCACACCAACTGTAGTAACTCACACCAACTGTAGTAACACACACCAACACACACCAACTGTAGTAACTCACACCAACTGTAGTAACACACACCAACTGTAGCAACACACACCAACACACACCAACTGTAGTAACACACAGCAACTGTAGTAACACACACCAACTGTAGTAACACACAGCAACTGTAGTAACACACAGCAACTGTAGTAACACACACCAACTGTAGTAACACACAGCAACTGTAGTAACATACACCAACTGTAGTAACACACACCAACTGTAGCAACACACATCAACTGTAGCAACACACACCAACTGTTGTAACACACACCAACTGTAGTAACACACAGCAACTGTAGTAACACACACCAACTGTAGTAACACACACCACCTGTAGTAACACACACCAACTGTAGTAACACACACCAACTGTAGTAACACGCTCCAACACACATCAACTGTAGCAACACACACCAACTGTAGCAACACACCAACTGTAGTAATACACACCAACTGCAGTAAAACACACCAACTGCAGTAACACACACCAACTGTAGTAACACACACCAACTGTAGTAATACACACCAACTGTAGTAACACACACCAACTGTAGTAACACACACCAACTGTAGCAACACACACCAACACACACCAACTGTAGTAACACACACCAACTGTAGTAACACACACCAACTGTAGCAACACAAACCAACTGTAGCAACACACACCAACTGTAGCAACACACACCAACTGTAGCAACACACACCAACTGTAGCAACACACACCAACACACCAACTGTAGCAACACACACCAACTGTAGTAACACACACCAACTGTAGTAACACACACCAACTGTAGTAACACACACCACCTGTAGCAACACACACAAACTCACACCAACTGTAGTAACACACACCAACACACACCAACTGTAGCAACACACACCAACTGTAGTAACACACACCAACTGTAGTAACACACACCAACTGTAGTAACACACACCAACTTTAGTAACTCACACCAACTGTAGCAACACACACCAACTGTAGTAACACACACCAACTGTAGTAACACACACCAACTGAAGTAACTCACACCAACTGTAGTAACACACACCAACTGTAGCAACACACAAACTGTAGTAACACACAGCTACTGTAGCAACACACCAACTGTAGTAATACACACCAACTGTAGTAACACACACCAACTGTAGTAACAAACACCAACTGTAGTAACACACACTAACTGTAGTCACACACCAACTGTAGCAACACACACCAACTGTAGCAACACACACCAACTGTAGCAAAACACACTAACTGCAGCAACACACACCAACTGTAGTAACACACACCAACTGTAGTAACACACACCAACTGTAGTAACACACACCAACTGTAGTAACACGCTCCAACACACACCAACTGTAGCAACACACACTAACTGCAGCAACACACACCAACTGTAGTAACACACACCAACTGCAGTGACACACACCAACTGCAGTAACACACACCAACTGTAGTAACACACACCAACTGTAGTAATACACACCAACTGTAATAACACACACCAACTGTAGTAACACACACCAACTGTAGCAACACACACCAACTGTAGCAACACACACCAACTGTAGCAACACACACCAACTGTAGCAACACACACCAACACACACCAACTGTAGCAACACACACCAACTGTAGTAACACACACCAACTGTAGTAACACACACCAACTGTAGTAACACACACCACCTGTAGCAACACACACAAACTCACACCAACTGTAGTAACACACACCAACACACACCAACTGTAGCAACACACACCAACTGTAGTAACACACACCAACTGTAGCAACGCACACCAACTGTAGTAACACACACCAACTGTAGTAACTCACACCAACTGTAGCAACACACACCAACTGTAGCAACACACACCAACTGTAGTAACACACACCAACTGTAGTAACACACACCAACTGAAGTAACTCACACCAACTGTAGTAACACACACCAACTGTAGCAACACACAAACTGTAGTAACACACAGCTACTGTAGCAACACACCAACTGTAGTAACTCACACCAACTGTAGCAACACACACCAACTGTAGTAACACACACCAACTGTAGTAACACACACCAACTGAAGTAACTCACACCAACTGTAGTAACACACACCAACTGTAGCAACACACAAACTGTAGTAACACACAGCTACTGTAGCAACACACCAACTGTAGTAACACACACCAACTGTAGTAACACACACCAACTGTAGTAACTCACACCAGCTGTAGTAACACACACCAACTGTAGTAACACACACCAACTGTAGCAACTCACACCAACTGTAGTAACTCACACCAACTGTAGTAACACACATCAACTGTAGTAACACACACCAAATGTAGTAACACACACCAAAGGCAGTAACACACACCAACTGTAGTAACACACACCAACTGTAGTGACACACACCAACTCACACCAACTGTAGTAACTCACACCAACTGTAGTAACACACACCAACACACACCAACTGTAGTAACTCACACCAACTGTAGTAACACACACCAACTGTAGCAACACACACCAACACACACCAACTGTAGTAACACACAGCAACTGTAGTAACACACAGCAACTGTAGTAACACACACCAACTGTAGTAACACACACCAACTGTAGTAACACACACCAACTGTAGTAACACACAGCAACTGTAGTAACATACACCAACTGTAGTAACACAAACCAACTGTAGCAACACACATCAACTGTAGCAACACACACCAACTGTAGTAACACACACCAACTGTAGTAACACACAGCAACTGTAGTAACACACACCAACTGTAGTAACACACACCAACTGTAGTAACACACACCAACTGTAGTAACACACACCAACTGTAGTAACACGCTCCAACACACACCAACTGTAGCAACACACACCAACTGTAGCAACACACCAACTGTAGCAATACACACCAACTGCAGTAACACACACCAACTGCAGTAACACACACCAACTGTAGTAACACACACCACCTGTAGCAACACACACAAACTCACACCAACTGTAGTAACACACACCAACACACACCAACTGTAGCAACAGACACCAACTCTAGTAACACACACCAACTGTAGTAACACACACCAACTGTAGTAACACACACCAACTGTAGTAACTCACACCAACTGTAGCAACACACACCAACTGTAGTAACACACACCAACTGTAGTAACACACACCAACTGAAGTAACTCACACCAACTGTAGTAACACACACCAACTGTAGCAACACACAAACTGTAGTAACACACAGCTACTGTAGCAACACACCAACTGTAGTAACTCACACCAACTGTAGCAACACACACCAACTGTAGTAACACACACCAACTGTAGTAACACACACCAACTGAAGTAACTCACACCAACTGTAGTAACACACACCAACTGTAGCAACACACAAACTGTAGTAACACACAGCTACTGTAGCAACACACCAACTGTAGTAACACACACCAACTGTAGTAACACACACTAACTGTAGTAACTCACACCAGCTGTAGTAACACACACCAACTGTAGTAACACACACCAACAGTAGCAACTCACACCAAATGTAGTAACACACACCAAAGGCAGTAACACACACCAACTGTAGTAACACACACCAACTGTAGTGACACACACCAACTCACACCAACTGTAGTAACTCACACCAACTGTAGTAACACACACCAACACACACCAACTGTAGTAACTCACACCAACTGTAGTAACACACACCAACTGTAGCAACACACACCAACACACACCAACTGTAGTAACACACAGCAACTGTAGTAACACACACCAACTGTAGTAACACACAGCAACTGTAGTAACACACAGCAACTGTAGTAACACACAGCAACTGTAGTAACACACAGCAACTGTAGTAACATACACCAACTGTAGTAACACACACCAACTGTAGTAACACACAGCAACTGTAGTAACACACAGCAACTTTAGTAACACACACCAACTGTAGTAACACACAGCAACTGTAGTAACATACACCAACTGTAGTAACACACACCAACTGTAGCAACACACATCAACTGTAGCAACACACACCAACTGTAGTAACACACACCAACTGTAGTAACACACAGCAACTGTAGTAACACACACCAACTGTAGTAACACACACCAAATGTAGTAACACACACCAACTGTAGTAACACACACCAACTGTAGTAACACGCTCCAACACCCATCAACTGTAGCAACACACACCAACTGTAGCAACACACCAACTGTAGTAATACACACCAACTGCAGTAACACACACCAACTGCAGTAACACACACCAACTGTAGTAACACACACCAACTGTAGTAATACACACCAACTGTAGTAACACACACCAACTGTAGTAACACACACCAACTGTAGCAACACACACCAACACACACCAACTGTAGTAACACACACCAACTGTAGTAACACACACCAACTGTAGCAACACACACCAACTGTAGCAACACACACCAACTGTAGCAACACACACCAACACACACCAACTGTAGCAACACACACCAACTGTAGTAACACACACCAACTGTATTAACACACACCAACTGTAGTAACACACACCACCTGTAGCAACACACACAAACTCACACCAACTGTAGTAACACACACCAACACACACCAACTGTAGCAACACACACCAACTGTAGTAACACACACCAACTGTAGTAACACACACCAACTGTAGTAACACACACCAACTTTAGTAACTCACACCAACTGTAGCAACACACACCAACTGTAGTAACACACACCAACTGTAGTAACACACACCAACTGAAGTAACTCACACCAACTGTAGTAACACACACCAACTGTAGCAACACACCAACTGTAGTAATACACACCAACTGTAGTAACACACACCAACTGTAGTAACATGCTCCAACTCACACCAACTGTAGTAACACACAACAACTGTAGTAACACACACCAACTGTAGTAATACACACCAACTGTAGTAACACACACCAACTGTAGTAATACACACCAACTGTACCAACACACACCATCTGTAGCAACACACACCAACCAAGTTTCAAGTTTATTTTGATGTGCACAAGTACAGTGAAATGTATTTTCCCAACAATGCAGTAATCAATATAAGTAGTACTATAAAAAAGTTAAGTAGGACAAAAACACAGGAGAAATATAAATAATATCAACATGAGTGGGAGGGTTAGATATGTATAGGCATCAGGATATATCATAAACAGAGTAGCAGCAGCGTATATGATGATTGCATGTGAGTGTGTGTGTTTGTGTGTGTGTGTGGATGTTGGAGTGTCAGTATGAGTGTATGTGACTTAGAGTGTAGAGTATTGTGAGTGTGCATAGAGTACAAATAAAATAGAAGGGTCAACAGCAGATAGTCCATGTAGCCATTTTGTTAGCAGTCTTATGGTTTGGGGATAGAAGTGTTTCAGGACCTTGTTGGTGTCAGACTTGTTGTTCCGGTACTGCTTGCCGTGTGGAAGCAGAAGGAACGGACTATGGCTTGGGTGGTTGGAATCTTTAAAGATGAGAGGCAAAAGTATCCACAAAAACCATAACACATATTAATAATGATCATTTAGGCTTCATTAAACAAGCCTCAACAACATTTTTATCTCTAACTACATTTTAGCTGTCATTTCTACTTTTTAGTGAATATAAGGATGACATCATTTGAGGGCAAAAAGAAAAGAACAATGGCTTACTGCAAGGAACACAAGCTACAGACATGGCTTTTATGATAATGATAATGACATGATGTGAGAAGACACTTGTATATGTGGGAAATAAACACGTATGTCAATAATGTTTACTCATAACTAGTTAGCTAAATATTTGAGTTGATAAGACTTGTTGGATGACACAACACATGTATAATGAATGTTTATAACTAGTTACCCGGCTAATACATGTATCAGAAATATTGTTTCCCAAGAATTAAACTCTAGCTAGCTACACTGGCTGCGGTGTAGGAAGAGCAGCTACGTTTTGTCGAGGTTGACCTTGAGGTGGTGGGCTGACATCCAAGCTGAGATGTCTGCCAGGCACGCAGAGATACGCGTCGCCACCTGGGTGTCAGAAGGGGGAAGGAGAAAAGTAGTTGAGTGTCATCTGCATAGCAGTGATAGGAGAGACCATGTGAGGATATGACGGAGCCGAGTGACTTGGTGTATAGAGAGAAGAGGAGAGGGCCTAGAACCGAGCCCTGAGGGACACCGGTAGTGAGAGTATGTGGTGCAGACACAGATCCTCTCCACGTCACCTGGTAGGCGCGGCATGCCAGGTAGGATGCAATCCAAAGAGTGTGCAGAGCCTGAGACGCCCAGCCCTGAGAGGGTGGAGAGGAGGATCTGATGGTTCACGGTGTCAAAGGCAGCAGATAGATCTAGGAGGATGAGGACAGAGGAGAGAGTCAGCTTTGGCAGTGTGGAGAGGCTCCGTGACACAGAGGAGAGAGAGTCAGCTTTGGCAGTGTGGAGAGGCTCCGTGACACAGAGAAGAGAGAGTCAGCTTTGGCAGTGTGGAGAGCCTCCGTGACACAGAGGAGAGAGAGTCAGCTTTGGCAGTGTGGAGAGGCTCCGTGACAAAGAGGAGAGAGAGTCAGCTTTGGCAGTGTGGAGAGGCTCCGTGACACAGAGGACAGCAGTCTTGGTTGAGTGACCCGACTTGAAGTCAGAAAGGGTCAGGAAGGAAGGGTCAGGAAGATTGTTCTGAGAGAGATAGCAAGAGAGTTGGTCAGAGACAGCACGCTCAAGTGTTTTGCAAAGAAAAGAAAGAAAGAAGGAATACTGGTCAGTAATTTTTGAAGTCACAATGGTTGAGTGTTGGTTTCTTGAGGAGGGGAGCAACTCTGGCCATTTTGAAGTCAGAAGTGAGGAAAAGTGAGGAATGGGAGAAGGTCTCCAGAGATGGTCTGGAGAATGGAACAGGGAACAGGGTCGAGCAGGCAGGTTGGCAGGCAGCCGGACCTTACAAGTCATATGACTCAGCCCAACTACTTTTCCATGGAAAACAATTGAGAGCATGCAAAGTGCCTCAAAAACTCTTATTTCCTCAATTAAACAATGTAAATGGACTGAAACTGAAACTGCGTGGAATAAGATATCACACACATTTTAGAAAGTGTGTGATATGCTTTTCTGACAATTACCAGGTATTGCCTTTATTCGTCAACAGAATAGTATACTGTTTGGTATTTGTGAGATCACACAGTCTTCACATAGGCGGTGGAAGATGTTATGAGAGTGTAAAACTACCCTCCATTTATGTGGACAATTGATTAACTCATGCCCTGCCATTAGTCACAGAACGATGCAGGCAATGAATGAAGGCTGACCCAGCCCCAGGAACTATTCCTTCACCTGAGCCAGTCACAGCTCTCCTGATGGGAGGCCTCACCTCTTCCTGTCCAGGACTATAAACTGAATGTGAGAACACCACTCCTTTTGTTTGGATGGCGACCAGCTGTATGGTTGATGTCAATTTATGAACAACAAACCAATTCAAGGCCACCCAGCGAGGGGACCTTGCAAGAATTCTACTCGGACTACTGAAATCCTTTGTTTTTGACCCTACACCATTGAGAGTTCCCTGAAGACCGTTGGTTCCAGACAGGATATAAGTAAGATTATTCAACTCGATTTCACCTATATTTTCCCTGATTTGAATTTGAGCGTGTAATCTGTATCTGATAATTTTATTAATACTGGCTATATTTCTCCTATAATCCCTTCCTTGTTTCTTTCTGAAATATTAAGTTTTGTTTGACCTTAGGCCGTCTAATCCCCTGTCCTTGTTTGTGACTGATTCTGTAGCCTATCCTATCAGTACATCATTTTGCCATCACAATCTCCATTATTCATTGCTTTACCCTGGTTATTTCTAAATAAATCTTCTTTTGTTTTATAAAATATCTACTGACTCCAAGAATACATTGCCTTGTCATTTGAATTGCTTTCAGATTTACAAGTTAACAGTAGTTATAATTGTAGCTATTTTATAGTTCTTGCTGACTTTGAGCTAGTGGTGCCCTGATGTCATAGTAACAGTACACACAATCCCTTCCAAAAGAAATGAATCGAAGGCAGAAGTGCCAGTTTGTTGTCTTTCTTCTTCTGGGGTGGAATATATACAGCACGATAACAGCTGAAAACTCTCTCGGGAAGGTAGAAGGGTCGGCATTTGACCAACAGGTATTCCAAGACGGGTGAAACGTGGGTCGAGGCTTTCACTCCGCTTGAGTCGGCACACCATTTGCTGTTGATGAAGAGGCATACCCCTCCCCCTCTTGATTTCCCTGAATCCAATGTCCTGTCCGCTCGGTGAATGGAGAATCCATCGTGTTGGACAGCCATGTTTCAGAAAAGCACAATATTGCAGTTATGAGTCCCATTGGTAGCAAATCCGCTATCGGAGGTCATCCATCTCATTATTTATTGACCAATAGAACGAAGGGAAGAGATGGCTGGTTTTCCCTTCACCTTAATCTCGACAGGACTTCCCTTCCTGCCTCTTTTTCGCCTGGTATTTCATTTTGGATAGCCCAACAATTGGGTCAGAATTACACGAAGAGCCCAGGGCAGATGAGTCAAAGTTGAAGGTGGAATTGAGGTTAGTAACTGCCGATCTGATGTTCAGAAGTTCTTATTGATCATAAGAAATGATAGAGGATACATTTCATCCCAAAAAATCTAGATAAATGCCAAAAGAATCACAAAATAGCAAAGTTGCGTCAGAGCTGGCAAAACGGCAATCATACAGTACAACGCCATCTTCCAGCTGAGCTATCAGGACCACTGGTTTCTGCACTAGCTCAGGCTTGGATAGATAGACTGGAGACGCTAATAGCACTATTAAATAACTATTGAATAACTTATCCAGAGTGGTGTGGCATTAATCAGAGTCTGACTAGTCTGTCTCCCACCTGGAAAATACATGGAATTCCACTCTACTGCCCACCCCTCCACAGTGGATCAACCATGATGATCAATTTGCTGAGCATTTCATTAATCAAGCACTGGACCACTGAACATGCAAAGTAAGAGGTAAGAAAGAAGAGCAAAGTGTTTAGTTCTACAGTACTACATGTTGTAACTCTTTCTGTCCTAAGTATGTCTGTGACGGCCACATTAACAGACATAGCAGGTTAACCCTCACCACTGATACTTGGTCAGAAATACTTTCATCCCTCTAATGGTTAAAGTTGGGGTTAGTGTTAGTGGCGATCTGACCCTAGATCGGTGGTAAATTGTACCTCAGGCCTTAAACAACAGCACCAGGTTACATTGGTAGTGGTGGGCTACCGTAGCAATTAGTTGTAGCAGGATACTTTTATGGGTACAAAAATGGTATTCATACAGAGGCAATGAATCCTCATCTCTCCTCATCTGTGACCTACAGTAGTGGGTGTCAGACAGACAGACATATCTGATCACAGCCACTATCTATCTTACACCGCCTGACGTATCCACGGCAAAGACAAACATGGCTCTCCTCATCCGTGTACAGTCCAACAGCACCATTGAGCCTACTGATCTATGACAACGTGTGATGGAGACAGTCAATGTAGCTTTCCCTGGGAGGACGCCAGAGACAGGGCTGCATATCTGCCTCAGACACCTCAATGGGACTGTCCAACAGGACACGACAGGACATGACAGGACGTTAGTTTAGGAAATCTATGGGATACAAATACCATCACACCTATCGTCTGAGCTATTGTGATATGGCCATGTTGTGGCAGTTAGGATTTAACACAGAGGCAAATCACCCATAATGCATTTCAATTCCACTGCTCCTTAAAAACGTGTCTTTATCCATGTCCTGTAAGAAAAGATGACTCACCAACCCACATCGCTCTTATAGACAAATATACATCTAGTACAAACACAGTGAGTGGGCTGATACTGTATGCTTGACTCAGTCCATAGGCCAATGTTTGGCAGGTTTTCAACATTACCATTTAACCACACACTGATCTAAACTGGAGACCGACTCCGAGGCTAAACAATACATTATTCCTACTGACCAATCAAGCCCTGAGTTGGAATTTCCACCAACACACAGTGTCTGCCGGGGACAGGTAACACACACCCCAGTGTTCCAGCAGACTGGGTAGACTGTAAGGGGGGACAAAACACAACTCCAGGGACATAAGCTGTTACATGGGAAAACACAAAACACCTGGAAAGAAACTACACCACTCTTAATCACAGCCAACTTTACCCAGACATGAATGTATAAGCCCCAAGCCAGGCAGAAACAGATTGAGCTGTCCAGCTCTCTCTCTCTCTCTCTCTCTCTCTCTCTCTCTCTCTCTCTCTCTCTCTCTCTCTCTCACTCTCTCCCTCCCTCTCTTGCTCCCTCCCTCCCTCTCTTTCTCTCTCTCTCTTGCTCGCTCTATAAGTAAAGTAGGCCGCAGGAGAATGTAGGCCATCACCACGATGATTCTCTGGAGATGAGTCTGTTGTTGTCCCTGGGTCCTATTTCAGGGCCTGACGTGGCTGTGTGTGTGTCTGTGTATTTGGGTGGGCTGTGTGTGTGTGTGTCTGTGTCTATGACGCAGCAACTAGAGTGCACTGGTCGGTCCGGGAAACTACAGGCACTGGAGGGGCATAGATAGCAGTTGAGCTCCAGGGAGGCTACCTGTGGAACAGACGCGGCCCAGTGACAGGCCTGTTTCCTGGGGTAGAGTGGCTATGTGGCTCCCCTGGGGATGGACCAAATGTCAGCCAGTCTGTGAAGACATGCTGGGAGCTAGGGTTTACTGAGAATGAGTGGATGTGTGTGTGTGTGTGTGTGTGTGTGTGTGTGTGTGTGTGTGTGTGTGTGTGTGTGTGTGTGTGTGTGTGTGTGTGTGTGTGTGCACGTGTTGGCAAGTCTCTATGGTTCTGCTGGTTGTCATGTGCTACAGATGTAGGATTTTAATTTGATCACTATTTTGCTGAGAATTTGAAATGCAAACTTTTTGTGTATTTGAGTTTCTAAAATGGCTTCTAAAGTTATTAATTCCCATTTAGAAATATCTAACTTGATTTGCCCCCCCAAAATGTTTCAACCCCTACAAAAATGTACATTAATTATAATCCACATTTCCTGTTGCTGCAGGATTAGGCAACAGGAGGCCGAGAGGCAGCGCAACAATTTTTTTTTTTTGGGGGGGGGGGGGGCACACAGGTAGGTTGGCTAAGGCGGTTTTAAGACCTGAGCCAACTCCCCGTGCTCACCGTGGGGAGCGAGTGACTGAACAAGCACCGTGTTATGCGGCGATGCGCACTGTGTCGTCCATGCGCACTCACAGCCCGGTGCGCTCGGTACAAGCTCCTCACCGTTGCCGTGCTAGATTTGGCCGTCAGCCAGGAAGAAGTGCGCCAGCTCAGCGTATCTGGTCTTCAGTGCGTCTCTTCGGCCCAGGTTATCCTGAGCCCGCTCTATGCACGGTACCCCCCGTTCACCAGCGCAGCACAGTTCGTCCTGTACCAATGCCTCCATAGCCCAGTACGGCCGGTGCCTGCTTTGAGCACTCGGTCCTCAGTGCGTCTCCCCAGTCCGGTGAGACCTGTTCCAGCTTCACGAATAAAGCCTCCAGTGATAATCTATGGTCCGAAGCCTGTAGAGATGATCCATGGCACGAAGCCTCTAGTGATGATCCATGGCCCGGAGCCTGTAAGGATAATCCATGGCACGAAGCCTGTAGGGATAATCCATGGCCCGGCACCTGTAGAGATGATCCATGGTACAAAGCCTCCAGTGATGATCCATGGCACGGAACCTGTATTGATGATCCAAGGCATGGAGCCTGCAACAACGGTCCCTAGTCCGGAACCGACAATGACGCTCTCCAGTCCGGAGCCTCCGGCAACGCTTCTCAGTCCGGAGCGACGTTTCTCAGTTCCTCGCTTCTCAGTCTGGAGCCTCCAGCGACGCTCCTCAGTCCGGAGCCTCCAGCAACGCTCCTCAGTCCAGAGCCTCCAGTGACGCTCCTCAGTCCGGAGCCTCCAGCGACGCTCATCAGTACAGAGCCTCCAGCGACGCTCCCCAGTCTGGAGCCTCCAGCGACGCTCCTCAGTCC
Source organism: Salmo trutta (assembly GCF_901001165.1). Taxonomy (NCBI): domain Eukaryota; kingdom Metazoa; phylum Chordata; class Actinopteri; order Salmoniformes; family Salmonidae; genus Salmo; species Salmo trutta. The sequence goes on along the minus strand of NC_042986.1, from coordinate 35,089,584 downwards.
GGAGCCTCCAGCAACGCTCCTCAGTCCAGAGCCTCCAGTGACGCTCCTCAGTCCGGTGCCTCCAGCGACGCTCATCAGTACAGAGCCTCCAGCGAAGCTCCCCAGTCTGGAGCCTCCAGCGACGCTCCCCAGTCCAGAGTATTCAACGGCGGTCTGCAGCCCAGAGTCTTCAACGGCGGTCTGCAGTCCAGAGTCTTCAGCGGCAGCCGTCAGACCAGAGTCTTCAGCGGCGGTTGGCGTTCCAAAGCCTCCGGCGATGATCCAGGGTCTGGTTCCTCCGGACACACAGACGCGGGGGGATCAGCGGGCGGTGGGGGTGCTACGCCCGGAACCAGAGCCGCCGCCAATTATAGATGCCCAACCGGACCCTCCCCAATAGGTTCAGGTTTGCGGCCGGGAGTCCGCACCTTTGGGGGGGGGGGGGGTACTGTCACGCTCTGACCTAGGAGAGCTGTGTTTTCTCTGTTTAGCTAGGTCAGGGTGTGATAGGTGGGTGGGCATTCTATGTTTTGGCGGGTATGGTTTCCAATCAGAGGCAGCTGTCTATCGTTGTCTCTGATTGGAAGCCATACTTAGGCAGCCTGTTTTTCCCTTTGTTTTCGTGGGTAGTTGTTTTCTGTTTAGTTTGTAAACCTGACGGAACTGTTGGCTGTCATTTTGTTATTTTGTCTAGTGTTCGTTTCCATTAAAATATATAACGATGAGCACTCTACACGCTGCGCCTTGGTCTCCTCTATACGACGCCCGTAACAGGTGGGAAGGAGGGACAGAGAGAAGGTAGATACTGTATAAATAGAGATCGAGATAGAGAAAGATAGAACCCTGTGAACCAGAGGAAATCTTTTAATCCTTAAGAGTCTATTGATGCACTTGTGCGTCAATCTAAGTAACATAATACACAAATCCCCATCCAAATCTGTCAGTTTTTACCAGTTTTAACAAGAGATATCTGTTTTTTGCATGGGCTGCATCTCAATACAACGCATCCACCAATGTCGGCCTTCCACATTTGCGGTTTGTCAGACCATGAGACATCTTCTCACAAAAGCGTCTGTAGCATGCAAACGGTTTGGCCTACAAACTAATATGACCACTCTATGGAAAGATGAGACTGCCTTCTTATAGCTCCTATAGGAAAGACACATCTGTCACACCCTGACCATAGAGAGCCCCCAGGCCTCCAGTGCGCCTCCCCAGTCCGGTACGTCTCGTGCCGGCTCCCCGCACTCGCCCTGAGGAGCGTGTCATCAGTCCGGTGAAACCTGTGCCGGCTCCACGCACCAGGCCTCCAGTGCGCCTCCCCAGTTCAGTACGTCCTGTGCCGGCTCCCTGCACTCGCCCCGAAGAGTGTGTCACCAGCCCTGAGTCTCCAGCGACGGTCTACAGCCCAGCACCTCCAGTGACGGTCCACGGCCCAGAGCTTCCAGCGACGGTTCACAGTCCAGAGCCTCCAGTAACAGTCCATGGCCCGGCGCTTCCTGCGCCGGTGCCATGGCTGGAGTCTTCCTCTGCGCTGGTGCCCGGTCCAGGCACGGCGTCCAGTCCCTCTACATGGCCGGAGCCTTCCTCTGCGCCGGTGCCCAGTCCAGGCATGGTGTCCAGTCCCGCTCCATGGTCGGAGCCTTCCTCTGCGCCGGTGCCCAGTCCAGGCACGGCATCCAGTCCTGCTCCATGGCCGGAGCCTTCCTCTGCTCCGGTGCCCAGTCCGGGTACGGCGTTCAGCCCGGCTTCAATACCGGATCCGCGGTCTGAGCGAGTGCTACGTCCCGCACCGGAGCCGCCATCGACGCTAGTTGCCCACCCTAACCCTCCCCATCTAGGTTCAGGCTTTGCGGTTGGAGTCCGCACCTTTGGGGGGGAGTACTGTCACGCCCTGACCATAGAGAGTCCTTGGAGTTCTATGGTGTTTTAGGTCAGGGCGTGACTAGGGGGGTTCTAGGATATATATGTCTATGTTGGTGTGTTGTTGTATGGTTCCCAATTAGAGGCAGCTGAGTATCGTTACCTCTAATTGGGGATCATACTTACAGTGTTCCTTTTCCCACCTGCGTTGTGGGATATTGTTTGTATGAGTGCCTATGTGCGCTACGTATTGCACGTTCATTATTTCTTTGTTGTTTTGAAGTTTCACTGTAATAAATATGTGGGACTCTACTAACGCTGTGCCCTGGTCTGATTATTTCTATAACGATCGTGACAACATCAAAATACTTAGCATTTTTTTTTTTTTTTTTTGACTTTCTTGACTTCAGGAAACAGCAGAGGGACTACCCCCCTATCCACACCAACGAGACAGCAGTGGAGAAGGTGGACATTTTCAAGTTCCTCGGCGTACACATTACAGACAAACTGAAATGGTCCACCCACACTGAGAGTGTGGTGAAGAATGCGCAACAGCTCCTCTTCAACCTCAGGAGGCTGAAGAAATGTGGCTTGTTACCTAAAACCCTCACAATCGTTTAGAGATGCACAATTGAGAGTATCCTGTCGGGCTGTATCACCGCCTGGTACGGCAACCGCACCGCCCACAACCACAGGGCTCTTCAGAGGGTGGTGCGGTCTGCACAAGGCATCACCGGGGGCAAACTACCTGCCCTCAAGGACACCTACATCACCTGATGTCACAGGAACACCAAAATGATCATCAAGGACAACAACTACCCGAGCCACTGCCTGTTCACCCCGCTACCATCCAGAAGGCGAGGTCAGTACAGGTGCATCAAAGCTGGGACCGAGAGACTGAAAAATAGCTTCTATGTCAAGGCCATCAGACTGTTAACCTCTTGACGGTCGCCTAGGATAGGGGGCGGTACAGCGATTTTTGAAAAAAATTTGTGCCCATTTTAAACGGCCTCATACTCAAACTCAGAAGCTATTATATGCATATAATTAATACTTGTGGATAGAAAACACCCTAAAGTTTCTAAAACTGTTTGAATGGTGTCTGTGAGTATAACAGAACTCATATGGCAGTCAAAACCCCGAGACAGATCGTAACAGGATGTGGAATTCTGAATTGCGGACTCAACTTCATCACTTTGCCTATAAATCACACCGTGAGCTATGGTTCATTGAGCACTTCCGATTGCTTCCACTAGATGTCCCCAGTCTTTACAAAGTGGTTTGAGTCTTCTACTGTGAAAACTGACAGAATGAGAGTCTGTGGTACGTGGTCACATGGGGAGGGTCATCACCATTATGACGCCGGCGCCCCTGGCTACCCTCCCCTTTCGAAACGTTTTGAAAGACAATGCAACCGTCCCCCTTGAATCTTATTGGAGCTCTGGTTGAAAAAGGCCCTAAAGATTTATGTTATACAACGTTTGACATGTTTGAACAAACTTAAATTAAAAAAAAATCTATTTTGGTAAGAGAGGAGTCCCGCGCACGACGGTACTTTTGGTGCAGCCTTCAGAACGCGCTAACAAGAAGACATAAAGGATTAACTTTTTCGAACGAAAATACATTTGTTGTGGACCTGGGATTTCTGGAAGTGCCTTCTGATGAAGATAATCAAAGGTAAGGGATTATTGACAATAGTATACAAGACTAGATTTGATATGCGATTGTTCCAAGATGGCGCTGACCTGTATTGCTAGCCTATTTTTCTGAGTATCGCATCCCCTTTTATGTGTGATTACCCAGTAAAGTTATTTTTAAATCTGGCATTGCAGGTGCTTTCAAGAGATGCTAATCTATAAATCTTAGAATGACAATATTACATTTTAAAAATGTTTTCGAATAGTAATTTAGTAAATTGTAGCGCTGTTTCACCGGACGCATTTGAGGGAAAATAGTTAGTCAACGTCACGCGCCGATGTAAAATGCTGTTTTTATATATAAATATGAACTTTATCGAACAAAAGAATGCATGTATTGTGTAACATGATGTCCTAGGAGTGTCATCTGATGAAGATTGTCAAAGGTTAGTGCTGCATTTAGCTGTTTTTTGGTTATTTGTGATGCATGTGGTTGGTCGGAAAATGGCTATGTGGCTACTTTTACGATATACTCCTCTAACATAATCTAATGTTTTGCTTTTGCTGTAAAGCCTTTTTGAAATCGGACAACGTGGTTCGATTCAGGAGAGGTGTATCTATAAAACGATATAAAATAGTCCTATATTTGAAAACCAAAAAAAATAAAAAATTTGTTATGCTAATGGCGATAGGATTTTTCGCTGGATGTCCGTCCGAGCCCGTCCGGAGGTTAAACAGCCATCACCAACACAGAGAGGCTGCTGCCTACATACAGATTTCAAATCATTGGCCACTCTAAGAAATGGATACCTAGTCATTTTATTAATGCCGCAAAATAATGATGTTTACATATCTTGCATTACGCATACTATATGTATACTGTGTTTTATACCATCTATTGCATCTAGTCTATGCCGGTCGGTCATTGCTCATCCATATATTTGTATGTACATTTTATTAATCCATCCCTTTACTTAGTGTATTGTGTATTAGGTAGTTGTTGTGGAATTGTTAGATTACTTGTTAGATATTGCTGCACTGTCAGAACTAGAAGCACAAGCATTTCCCTACACTCGCAATAACATCTGCTAACCATGTGTATGTGACCAATAACATCTGCTAACCATGTGTATGTGACCAATACAATTTGATTTGATTTTAGTAGTAAGGCCAAATTCAATATTTTATCTTTTATCTTTTTATATTGTCGCCCTGTGACCGGGACGACCATATCCGACGGTGACAAGGGTTGCCTTTAAATTGAATGGAACTACCCAAACCCATGCGCTGCTAATTGATCTCTGGGCCCATTCTCAGTGCGCTAGATAGCTATTTACATGGTGTCCTGTTGCCAGATTCACATCGGTTTGGGTAGTTTCGGTTTGGCAGATTAGGTTATAATGACAGCATTAACTGGTCATGGATCCTGATTGGAAACAAGCAGTGGTTTAGTGTTACAAATGAGACTTGCAGCTACAGCTATGGACAAAGCAAAACACACACAACCCAAGCCAGGGGTGTAGACTTAATTACTGTAAGGCAACCAGGGCTGGAGAACATCCACACAACATGAGCAACCCTTGAGGAGAGCTAAATAAAAGAACAGAAACAGCAGACATTGTAAATAAAAGAACAGAAACAGCAGACATTGTAAATAAAAGAACAGAAACAGCAGACATTGTAAATTAAAGAACAGAAACAGCAGACATTGTAAATAAAATAACAGAAACAGCAGACATTGTAAATAAAAGAACAGAAACAGTGTAACCGATGTGAAATGGCTAGTTAGTTAGCGGTGGCGCGCGCTAATAGCGTTTCAATCAGTGACGTCACTCGCTCTGAGACTTGAAGTAGGGTTTCCCCTTGCTCTGCAAGGGCCGCGGCTTTTGTGGCGCGATGGGTAACGATGCTTCGTGGGGTGTCAGTTGTTGATGTGTGCAAGGGTCCCTGGTTCGAGCCCAGGTTGGGGCGAAGAGAGGGACGGAACCTACACTGTTACAACAGCAGACATTGTAAATAAAAGAACAGAAACAGCAGACATTGTAAATGAAAGAACAGAAACAGCAGACCATGTTATTACACAGCTTCAGTGTGTGTAAATAAATTGTAAATCTTGGAAGTATTGCATACACATACAGAGAACTTGGCAACCAACAGTATGCCTGGAAGGCAGATGTACTGTCTTTCTCTGGGTTGTGGCGAATAGAGAAGTAGTTGTATGCTGCCTGTCAAAACAACAAGAAACAGACAAGACTCTCCTCCTCTGTACACAGATGAGCTGTATCTCTCTCTCACACACACACACACACACACACACACACACACACACACACACACACACACACACACACACACACACACACACACACACACACACACACGCTAAGCTGTATGGCAAGCCAGGTCACCCGTGATACAAGTCAGTATTCGACGTCCATGCATGTCTGAGGACATCGGGCGATGACGTGGAAACTGGCCACTAGGGGC
>NC_042986.1:35043618-35081118 GCF_901001165.1 Salmo trutta | reverse complement strand
ATGTTGCTGTGCGACCTAGAAAAACATCACTCAGATAATAATTTACCGGTGCTACAGAGAAATGGCTTGTTTCAAGCAGTTCAAAAGATATGACCCATATATTACTGCCGAGCCACATTTTACACGTTGTGGGGCGTACTCAATCATGGACACTCTTACTGACAGTTTTATCTCAATCTCTTCATTCAAAGACTCAATCATGGACACTCTTACTGACAGTTTTATCTCAATCTCTTCATTCAAAGACTCAATCATGGACACTCTTACTGACAGTTGTGGCTGCTTTGCATGGTGTATTGTTGTCTCTACCTTCTTGCCCTTTGTGCTGTTGTCTGTGCCCAATAATGTTTGTACCATGTTGTGCTGCTGCCATGTTGTGTTGCTACCATGCTGTTGTCATGTTGTGTTGCTGCCATGCTATGTAGTTGTCTTAGGTCTTCCTTTATGTATTGTTGTGGTGTCTCTCTTGTCGTGATGTGTGTTTTGTCCTATATTTTTATTTGTAATCCCAGCCCCCGTCCCCGCAGGAGGCCTTTTGCCTTTTGGTAGGCTGTCATTGTAAATAAGAATTTGTTCTTAACTGACTTGCCTAGTTAAATAAAGGTAACAAAAAAATAACAAAAAAAAAAATCGGCTACAATTGGTGTCCAAAAATGCTGATTACCGATTGTTGAAACATGAAATCGTCCCTAATTAATCGGCCATTCCAATTAATCGGTCGACTTCTAGTCCCTATCACCTGGACATGTTGAAATGCTGTATCTTCACACCTAGAATAAAAACATCCAGGCTTCCGTTATAACTGTCAATTTATTGGAAAAAAATTAAGAATTACAGGGGGCAGTTTTGTCAGAGTGTTGCTAGGAGTGGTGGTAGGAGTCAGGCGCAGAGAGCAGAGGTACAGAACTTTGTGTTTATTTTGAACAAAAAAAGCTAACACGATCAACGCCAACACAAACGGCGTGGGTAAATTGCCAAGTGCCCAAAACAGGTGCACAGCATGCAATTAATAACAAGTAATAAATCGCCAGCACATCCAACGATAAAATACAACCTGACGTAAAATAAACCCGCACAAAACTGGGCGGGCTAACCAGGCTTAAATAACCAAAATCAAAAAACCAAATGAGGGACAGGTGCAAACAATAAGACATACCAAACGAAAAGGAAAAAAGGATCAGCGGCGGCTAGTAGGTCGGTGACGACGACCGCCGAGCGCCGCCCGAGCAGGCAGGGGAGCCACCTTCGATGGGATTCGTGACAGTACCCCCCTCCTGACGCGCGGCTCCCGCAGCGCGCCGCCACCGACCTCGAGGGCGACCCGGAGGACGAGGTGCAGGGCGATCCCCATGAAGGCGGTGGAACTCCCTCAGTAGTGGGGGGTCCAAAATGTCCCTCCTGGGTACCCAGCACCTCTCCTCCGCGCCGTACCCCTCCCAGTCGACGAGGTACTGTAGGCCCCCCCCCCCGAAGTCTGGAGTCCAGAATGGCGCGTATCCTATACGCCGGGGACCCCCCAATGTCCAGCGGGGGGGGAGGAACCTCCGGCACCTCACCTTCCTGCATGGGACCAGCCACCACCGGCCTGAGGAGAGACACATGAAACGAGGGGTTAATACGGTAGTAAGATGGAAGTTGTAATCGGTAACACACCTCGTTTATCCTCCTCAGGACTTTAAACGGCCCTACACACTGCGGGCCCAGCTTCCGGCAGGGCAAGCGGAGGGGCAGGTTTCTAGCCGAGAGCCAGACTCGATCCCCTGGTGCAAACACAGGGGTCTCACTGCGGTGCTGGTCAGCGCTCTTCTTTTGCCGTCCACTCGCCTTTGTGAGTGCGTCCTTGACGGCTCTCCAGGTGTCCTTCGAGCGCTGCACCCAATCCTCCACCGCAGGAGCCTCGGTCTGGCTCTGGTGCCATGGAGCCAGGACCGGCTGGTAGCCCAACACGCACTGGAACGGTGACATGTTGGTAGATGAGTGCCGTAGAGAATTTTGGGCTATTTCTGCCCATGGCACGTATCTCGCCCATTCTCTGGGCCAGTCCTGGCAATATGTCCTTAGAAACCTACCCACCTCCTGGTTCACCCTCTCCACCTGCCCATTACTCTCGGGGTGAAAACCCGAGGTCAGGCTGACCGAGACTCCCAAAAGTTCCATGAACGCCCTCCAAACTCTGGACGTGAACTGGGGACCCCGATCAAAAACGATGTCCTCGGGCACCCCGTAGTGCCGGAAGACATGGGTAAACAGTGCCTCCGCAGTCTGCAGAGCCGTAGGGAGACCGGGCAACGGGATGAGACGACAGGACTTCGAGAACCGATCCACAACGACCAGGATAGTGGTGTTCCCCTGAGATACGGGAAGGTCAGTGAGGAAGTCCACTGACAAGTGTGACCACGGCCGCTGTGGAACGGGGAGGGGGTGTAATTTCCCTCTAGGCAGGTGTCGAGGAGCCTTGCTCTGAGCGCACACCGAGCAGGAGGAAACATAGAACCGCACGTCCTTACCCAAGGTGGGCCACCATTACTTTCCCCTCAGGTTCCGCACTGTCCTCTCAATCCCGGGGTGACCCGAAGAGGGGAGATTATGGGCCCATCGAATCAATCGATCACGGAGACCAAGCGGTACGTACTGAACACCTGCCGGACACTGCGATGGTGCAGGTTCCGACCGTAACGCCCGCTCGATCTCCGCGTCCAGCTCCCATACCACCGGAGCTACCAAACACGACGCCGGAAGAATGGGAGCCGGATCGATGGCCCTCTCCTCGGTGTCATATAGGCGGGACAGTGCGTCGGCCTTCGTGTTCTGTGAACCTGGCCGATAAGAGATCGTGAACCGGAAACGGGTAAAGAACATGGGCCACCTGGCCTGACGCGGATTCAGTCTCCTAGCTGCCCGGATGTACTCGAGATTACGGTGGTCAGTCCAGATGAGGAAAGGGTGCCTAGCCCCCTCAAGCCAATGTCTCCACACCTTCAGAGCCTTGACCACAGCTAACAACTCCCTGTCCCCCACGTCATAGTTCTGCTCCGCCGGCCCCAGCTTCCTAGAAAAGAAAGCGCACGGGCGGAGTTTGGGTGGCGTGCCCGAGCGCTGTGATAGCACGGCCCCCACCCCAGTCTCGGACGCGTCCACCTCCACTATGAATGCCAAAGAGGGATCCGGATGAGCCAGCACTGGAGCAACGGTAAACAGCTCCTTCAGGCGACTGAACGCTCTGTTCGCCTCTGTTGACCAGCGCAAGCGCGCCGGACCCCCCTTCAGCAGTGAGGTAATGGGAGCCGCAACTTGACCAAAGCCCCGGATAAACCTCCGGTAGTAATTGGCAAACCCTAAAAACCGCTGCACCTCCTTTACCGTGGTCGGAGTCGGCCAATTACGCACGGCTTTAACGCGGTCATCCTCCATCACCACCCCCGAGGTGGAAATGCGATACCCCAGGAAGGAAACGGCTCATTTGAAAAACTCACATTTCTCAGCCTTGACGTACAGGTCATTCTCCAGCATTCGCCCAAGCACCTTGCGCACCAGGGAGACATGCGCGGCGCGGGTGGCGGAATAAATCAGGATGTCGTCAATATACACCACCACCCCCTGCCCGTGCAGGTCCCTGAGAATCTCGTCAACAAAGGATTGAAAGACGGCTGGAGCATTCTTTAACCCGTACGGCATGACGAGGTACTCATAGTGGCCCGATGTGGTACTGAATGCGGTTTTCCACTCGTCTCCTCCCCGGATACGCACCAGATTGTAAGCGCTCCTGAGGTCCAGTTTCGTGAAAAAACACGCGCCGTGAAATGATTCCACCGCCGTAGCGATGAGAGGTAGCGGGTAACTGAACCCTACTGTGATGGAATTTATAATCAATGCACGGGCGCAAACCTCCATCCTTTTTCTTCACGAAAAAGAAACTCGAGGAGACGGGTGACATGGAGGGCCGTATATACCCCTGTCTCAGAGATTCCGTGACATATGTCTCCATAGCCAACGTCTCCTCCTGTGACAATGGGTACACATGACTCCTGGGAAGTGCAGCGTTTACCTGGAGATTTATCACGCAATCCCCTCGTCGATGAGGTGGTAATCGGGTCGCCCTCTTTTTACAGAAGGCGATAGCCAAATCGGCATATTCTGAGGGAATGCGCACTGTGGAAACCTGGTCTGGACTCTCCACCGTCGTCGCACCGATGGAAACTCCCTTACACCTGCCTGAGCACTCCTCTGACCACCCTCTGAGAACCCCCTGTCTCCACGAAATATTGGGATTGTGATTGGCCAGCCAGGGAATCCCCAGCACCACTGGAAACGCAGGAGAATCAATGAGGAAGAGACTAATCCGTTCCCCATGATGCCCCTGCGTTACCATGTCCAGTGGCACCGTGGCCTCCCTGACCAGTCCTGACCCTAATGGTCGGCTATCTAAGGAGTGCACGGGGAAAGGTTGGTCCAACGATACCAGGGGAATCCCTAGCCTTAATGCGAGCCCACGATCCATAAAGTTTCCAGCTGCGCCTGAATCGACTAGCGCCTTATGCTGGAAAGAGGGAGAAAACAAGGGGAAAGTTACTAAAACGAACATGTGACCAACAGGGAGCTCTGGGTGAGGTTGGTGCTTACTCACCTGAGATGGACGAGGAGTGCTCCGCCTGCCATCCCGATTCCCAGAGGAGCTCCCCCAGCACCGGTCGGTAGTGTGTCCTCTCCGACCACACTGGGGACAAGGGGAGCCTCCTCCTCCGGTTCCCCTGGATGCTGCCCCTCCTAGCTCCATAGGTATGGGAGCTGGAGGACCTGGAGGTGGAACCAACAGGGCCCCGTCTGGACGCCCGCGCGCAGCCAGCAGATTGTCAAGACGAATGGACATGTCGATCAGTTCATCAAGTGACAGGGTAGTGTCCCGACAGGCTAGCTCACGGCGGACGTCCTCCCGGAGGCTACACCTATAGTGGTCCATCAGGGCCCTGTCATTCCACCCCGCTCCAGCAGCCAAGGTCCGGAACTCCAGAGCAAAGTCGATACAACACTGGTGCTCTGGTCATTACCGCCGGCTTTAGCGGCTTTTTAATTTATTTATTTAACCTTTATTTAACTAGGCAAGTCAGTTAAGAACACATTGTTATTTTCAATGACGGCCTAAGAACGGTGGGTTAACTGCCTTGTTCAGGGGCAGAATGACAGATTTTTACCTTGTCAGCTCAGGGATCCAATCTTGCAACCTTCCGGTTACTAGTCCAATGCTCTAAACACCTGCCTTACACTGCACTCCACGAGGAGCCTGCATGGCAGGCTGACTACCTGTTACGCGAGTGCAGCAAGAAGCCAAGGTAAGTTTCTAGCTAGCATTAAACTTATCTTCTAAAAAACTATCAATCTTAACATAATCACTTGTTAACTACACGTGGTTGATGATATTACTAGTTTATCTAGCGTGTCCTGCGTTGCATATAATCGATGCGGTGCCTGTTAATTTCTCATCGAATCACAGCCCACTTCTCCAAACAGGTGATGATTTAACAAGCGCATTCGCAAAAAACGCACTGTCGTTGCACCAATGTGTACCTAACCATAAACACCAATGACTTTCTTTAAAATCAATACACAAGTATATATTTTTAAACCTGCATATTTAGTTAATATTGCCTGCTAACATGACTTTCTTTTAACTAGGGAAATTGTGTCACTTCTCTTGCGTTCCGTGCAAGCAGTCAGGGTATATGCAGCAGTTTGGGCCGCCTGGCTCGTTGCGAACTGTGTGAAGACCATTTATTCCTAACAAAGACCGTAATTAATTTGCCAGAATTGTACATAATTATGACATAACATTGAAGGTTGTACAATGTAACAGCAATATTTAGACTTAGGGATGCCACTCGTTAGATAAAATACGGAACGGTTCCGTATTTCACTGAAAGAATAAACGTTTTGTTTTCGAAATTATAGTTTCCGGATTTGACCATATTAATGACCTAAGGCTCGTATTTCTGTGTGTTATTATGTTATAATTAAGTCTATGATTTGATATTTGATAGAGCAGACTGACTGAGCGGTGGTAGGCAGCTTGCCAGCAGCGTTTGCCAGCAGCTCTTCGTTGTGCTTCAAGCATTGAGCTGTTTATGACTTCAAGCCTATCAACTCCTGAGATTAGGCTGGTGTAACCGATGTGAAATGGCTAGCTAGTTAGCGGGGTGCGCACTAATAGCATTTCAATCGGTGACGGCACTCACTCTGAGACCTTGAAGAAGTTGTTCCCCTTGCTCTGCGAGGGCCACGGCATTTGTGGAGCAATGGATAACGATGCTTCGAGGGTGGCTGTTTTCGATGTGTTCCTTGTTCGAGCCCAGGTAAGGGCGAGGAGAGGGGCGAGGAGAGGGACGGAAGCTATACTGTTAAACTGGCAATACTAAAGTGCCTATAAGAACATCCAATAGTCAAAGGTATATGAAATACAAATGGTATAGAGATAAATAGTCCTATAATTCCTATAATAACTACAACCTAAAACTTCTTACCTGGGAATATTGAAGACTCATGTTAAAAGGAACCACCAGCTTTCATATGTTCTCATGTTCTGAGCAAGGAACTTAAACGTTAGCTTTTTTACATGGCACATATTGCACTTTTACTTTCTTCTCCAACACTTTGTTTTTGCATTATTTAAACCAAATTGAACATGTTTCATTATTTATTTGAGGCTAAATTGATTTTATTGATGTATTATATTAAGTTAAAATAAAAGTGTTCATTCAGTATTGTTGCAATTGTCATTATACCAAATAAATAAATACATTTTTTAAAAATCGTCCGATTAACCGGTATCGGCCTTTTCTGGCCCTCCAATAATCGGTATCAGTATCGGCGTTGAACAATCATAATCGGTCAACCTCTAATAACCTCCACTGATAACTCCAGCTTGGTTCCCAAGTTTCTAAACCACACCAAACCAGCTTTCCTATAGTGTCGCCATAATATTTTAATTGAGGAAGTGTGATCATAATCATTAGGATATTTTAGCGATCCGCAGTACGTCCTAAATGCCTCTCTGCCTTCAGATCAGATCAAATCAAATCAAATTGTATTGATCACATACACATGGTTAGCAGATGTTAATAATGCGAGTGTTGCAAAATGCTTGTACTTCTAGTTCCGACAGTGCAGTAATATCTAACAAGTAATCTAACAAATTCACAACGACTACCTTATACACACAAATGTATAGGGATGAATAAGAATATGTACATATAAATATATGGATGAGCGATGGCCGTGCGGCATAGGCAAGATGCAGTAAATGGTATAGAATACAGTATATACAGTGGGGGAAAAAGTATTTGATCCCCTGCTGATTTTGTACGTTTGCCCACTGATAAAGAAAGGATCAGTCTATAATTTTAATGGTAGGTTTATTTGAACAGTGAGAGACAGAAAACAACAAAAATATCCAGAAAAACGCATGTCAAAAATGTTATAAATTGATTTGCATTTTAATGAGGGAAATAAGTATTTGACCCCCTCTCAATCAAAAAGATTTCTGGCTCCCAGGTGTCTTTTATACAGGTAACGAGCTGAGATTAGGAGCACACTCTTAAAGGGAGTGCTCCTAACCGCAGCTTGTTACCTGTAAAAAAGACACCTGTCCACAGAAGCAATCAATCAATCAGATTCCAAACTCTCCACCATGGCCAAGACCAAAGAGCTCTCCAAGGATGTCAGGGACAAGATTGTAGACCTACACAAGGCTGGAATGGGCTACAAGACCATCGCCAAGCAGTTTGGTGAGAAGGTGACAACATTTGGTGCGGTTATTCGCAAATGGAAGAAACACAAAAGAACTGTCAATATCCCTTGGCCTGGGGCTTCATGCAAGATCTCACCTCGTGGGGTTGCAATGATCATGAGAACGGTGAGGAATCAGCCCAGAACTACACGGGAGGATCTTGTCAATGATCTCAAGGCAGCTGGGACCATAGTCACCAAGAAAACAATTGGTAACACACTACGCCGTGAAGGACTGAAATCCTGCAGCGCCCGCAAGGTCCCCCTGCTCAAGAATACATATACATGCCCGTCTGAAGTTTGCCAATGAACATCTGAATGATTCAGAGGATAACTGGTGAAAGTGTTGTGGTCAGATGAGACCAAAATGGAGCTCTTTGGCATCAACTCAACTCGCCGTGTTCGGAGGAGGAGGAATGCTGCCTATGACCCCAAGAACACCATCTCCACCGTCAAACATAAAGGTGGAAACATTATGCTTTGGAGGTGTTTTTCTGCTAAGGGGACAGGACAACTTCACCGCATCAAAGGGACGATGGACGGGGCCATGTACCGTCAAATCTTGGGTGAGAACATCCTTCCCTCAGCCAGGGCATTGGAAATGGGTCGTGGATGGGTATTGACAATGACCCAAAACACACGGTCAAGGCAACAAAGGAGTGGCTCAAGAAGAAGCACATTAAGGTCCTGGAGTGGCTTAGCCAGTCTCCAGACCTTAATCCCATAGAAAATCTGTGGAGGGAGCTGAAGGTTCGAGTTGCCAAACATCAGCCTCGAAACCTTAATGACTTGGAGAAGATCTGCAAAGAGGAGTGGGACAAAATCCATCCTGAGATGTGTGCAAACTGATGGCCAACTACAAGAAACGTCTGACCTCTGTGATTGCCAACAAGGGTTTTGCCACCAAGTACTAAGTCATGTTTTGCAGAGGGGTCAAATACTTATTTCCCTCATTAAAATACAAATCATTTTATAACATTTTTGACATGCATTTTCTGGATTTTTTTGTTGTTATTCTGTCCCTCACTGTTCAAATAAACCTACCATTAAAATTATAGACTGATCATTTCTTTGTAAGTGGGCAAACGTACAAAATCAGCAGGGGATCAAATACTTTTTCCCCCCACTGTACATGTACATATGAGATGAGTAATGCAGGATATGTAGACATTATTCAAGTGGTGTTATTTAAAGTGACTAGTGCTACCTTATTACATCCATTTATTCATTCATTAAAGTGGCTAGAGATTGAGTCTGTATGTTGGCAGAAGCCTCACTATGTTAGTGATGGCTGTTTAACAGTCTGATGGCCTTGATATTTTTCCAGTCTCTCGGTTCAAGCTTTGATGCACCTGCACTGACCTCGCCTTCTGGATGATAGCGGGGTGAACAGGCATTTATTCCTGGCTCGGGTGGTTGTTGTTCTTTTTGATCTTCTTGGCCTAGGTTATTTTCGCTGGAATTGTTACTCTCCTGCCATGTAAAAATTACTGACATGGCAGATTCGGACGGGCCAAAAATTACAGATGTGGTGTTTTGTGCTCATGCACATAATTACATTACCCAACATCCCCCAGTAAAACTAATCCTGTCTGAATAGGGCCTCAACTATAGCCTATCATAAGCCCTATTCTCATGGGACTAGTTCTACAATAGAATGTCGGTTATGTAATTATTACCCCTGCATGCCAGTTTTTCCAGTGGAAGATTAGGATGGGATTCGTTTTTACCAAACTGCTCCTGTAATTTTCCCTCATTCACAATTAACCGTTAAGACGGAAGTCTGGAGGCTCTTGTCGGCGTGATGACATTTGAAATGGCTAATTTTGGCCTAATGGCCTTTAAATCTGAGAAAGTCTAAATAATAATGCGCATCAATAAGAACCATGAACTGTAACCTACGCAGACATTTAATTACCTGACGGATTTGGCAATTTATCAATTCATTGGCACAATATTATCCACTTCATCTTTTAAAAGAGAAGTAGAGCACTAGGAAAGTTGATATATGTGACAAAACAGATCATTCATCTGTAGGCTATGTGCATAGCTGTAGCGGCTGTCGTAGAGAGGGGACCAAAGTGCAGCGTGGTGAGTGTTCATGATTTTATTCACTATGAAACACTCGAACAAAATAACAAAACGAAAACAAGCCAACAGTTCTGTCAGGTACAGAAAACTAAACAGAAGACAACTACCCACAAACACAGGTGGGAAAAGGCTGCCTAAGTATGATTCCTAATCAGAGACAACGATAGACAGCTGCCTCTGATTAGGAACCATACTCGGCCCAAAACAAAGAAATACAAAACATAGAATGCCCACCCCACACCCTGACCTAACAAAATAGAGAAATAAACCGTCTCTCTCAGTTCAGGGCGTGACAATAGCACTTTGTTTTAAACATCAATTTGCTCCCATGTTCTTAGCCAAATTGGGTGCAGCACCTGTTCAACTCTGAAATATCCCTCAAAACACAGGGATGACAATTCGCACGGGATAAGTATTATCAGAGGACCTTGGAGGTTGCCGAAAAACAGTAGGTTTTTAGGGCTGGGAATAAAAACCTTCCTACCAAGTAAAAATGACTGACATGGCAGATTCGGACTAAATTACGTATGTGGTGATTTGTGCTCGTGCACGTAATTACATTACCTGAGTTCCCCTAGTAAAACTTATCCCGTCCAAATAGGGCTTAATTAAATCACATAAATTGCTAATAACAAACTCAGAACACCATAACATGTGACAGCAAAATGTGACAAATAAACTCGAAACGGGGGAATGTTTACTGGTTGCTCAGGAAGTAAAGGGAAAATCAGATGTATGGAATAAATGTGAAAAAGTTGTGGAAAATACTGGAGATCCAGAAAAAGAAGGTAAGGAGCAAGTTCTGCGTACATATTATGTGAACCAAACAGGTGCTGTTAGATTACAATATACTGCCTCTGACCATTTGGAACAATGTAAACAACACGAAATAAAGTGTAAGTGTATCAGAGAGTCTGTTGTAACATTTCTTTGCTAAGCCTTCATTACAGCAAAGACTAAAAACAGTAGCATTCATTCGTGAATGCAATTTCCAAAATGGAACGAATGAACGAACGAATGAACGAACAAATGAATGATTGATACAGTAGCTTATAGAAGTATTGAAATATAAGCCTAAGTAAGTTACGGTATTAAGACTAGACAGGATGAGCTCTTAGGCCTACAGCTGGATGGTGGTTATACAAGGCTGCTATGCTAAGCCTACTAATGATAATGACATTACCTACAGATCCATGGTGGATATACAAGGCTGCTATGCTAAGCCTACTAATGATAATGACATTACCTAAAGCTGGATGGTGGTTATACAAGGCTGCTATGCTAAGCCTACTAATGATAATGACATTACCTACAGCTCCATGGTGGATATACAAGGCTGCTATGCTAAGCCTACTAATGATAATGACATTACCTACAGCTGAATGGTGGTTATACAAGGCTGCTATGCTAAGCCTACTAATGATAATGACATTACCTACAGATCCATGGTGGATATACAAGGCTGCTATACTAAGCCTACTAATGATAATGACATTACCTACAGCTCCATGGTGGATATACAAGGCTGCTATGCTAAGCCTACTAATGATAATGACATTACCTACAGATCCATGGTGGTTATACAAGGCTGCTATATACTAAGCCTACTAATGATAATGACATTACCTACAGATCCATGGTGGATATACAAGGCTGCTATACTAAGCCTACTAATGATAATGACATTACCTACAGATCCATGGTGGTTATACAAGGCTGCTATATACTAAGCCTACTAATGATAATGACATTACTTATGATCATAATAATAATAACAGTAATAATAAAAATAAGGATTTCTTGAAAAAGGAGCGTTATTATTATAATAAATATTATTTTTCAGACAATTTGGGACAGTGTAAACAACACTAAATAAAGTATAAATAATACCAGAGAGGCAGTTCTAACGGAAAATAAAGTGCAAAGTCTTTATTACAGCAAAGCAAAGATTCAAAACAGCCGAATGTGTTAAATTGTTTACTTGACATGTTGTTGCTTGAGGCTTGGTACTCATGGAATCAGTAGGTTATTAAACACTTAAACACTCAAACAGTCAACAGAAGCAGGTTCTGTATTATTTCTGTAGATATATTGATGATTTATAAAGCCAGGCACATTTAACAGTTAGGATATTGATTATAGACCTAGTTAAGTTGGGGTTTCCTCTCTCCTCACTGTTCTTAGACATTAAGGTAAGGGCTGTTTTCTCATCTCCTCATTCTGCTGCTGCCCCTGTGCCATTGTTCTCAACACCAATATGCAGGTTAACTTTGCTATTATGCACATAGCAACATGGTCTAGGAAAAGGTGCCAATTTAACAGCGCACTGAGGTATTTCAGAACCGTGGAGAGAGCAACCGCAATCCAATGAGGGAGAAAGCGCAATTTGTTATAAAATAATATTATCTTTTATTAGTGTTGCACCATTGTTGTTACAAAATATAACCATATACAATTTCAGTAACACATGTCTTAGACTGATGGACTTTGCCATCCCCACGGCCTCTACAATGGATCAGTCCACTCAGACAGGAGCCAATCAAACAGGTGTCTTGTACACCATGATATTTGATTTATTTATTGCTACTGCTCGACTAAAGCAATCTGGGTCGACCAACAACCTATCGACCAAACAATCCACCAGTCGACTAAATGGGGTCAGCCTTAATCTAGCTGTCTTAATTATATTGGTTCAATTCCTCAAATGATTTCATGAATTATATTGGATATATGCTGTAGGTTCGAATCCTAGATGACGAACCATGGAGATGGGACAAAGTGCATGTCAAGGTGGCCCAGAGGAAGCCTGCTGTTCTCAACCCCTACATTGCCCCATTCTAATCAAAATCAAATCAAATCAAATTTTATTTGTCACATACACATGGTTAGCAGAAGCTTGTGCTTCTAGTTCCAACCGTGCAGTAATATCTAACAAGTAATCTAACCTAACAATTTCACAACAACTAACTTATACACACAAGTGTAAAGGAATGAATAAGAATATGTACATATAAATATATGGATGAGCGATGGCCAAACAGCATAGGCAAGATGCAGTAGATGGTATAGAGTACAGTATATACATATGAGATGAGTCCTAATATTTCCTGGGGTAACAATGTAAGAAATGACACATTCTTCCAAGAGCTCACTGAGTTTGAATGAAGTGAGGTAGGTACGCACGCTCGCACGCACACACGCACACACACACACACACACAGACACACACACACACACAGACACACACACACAGACACACACACACACGGAGCCAGTTGTCTCTCAGTGAACAACCCTATTCATACCGGTGCTCTCTGTCACCCATTCTATTCTTTCTTTTTCTATGCTTGTCCTAATTAAGAGTGAGTAAAGCTACAGTAACAAATCAGAACTGAGGGGGACTGATATGGAGCGCCATGAGGAACACATGATGCTGCGTTGACTTGTCTATCCTGGTTGCTCTCCTGCCCAAACTGTCCTGTCCTCTGAACGCCCTTACCCCGAAGAGTTGCCCCTGATCATAAATCGAGCATTGTACCCAAGCCCAATTTTGACTCCATCTCCCTCTCTCTCTCTCTCTCTCTCTGTCCCCCACACTCCACACACAATATCGTTTTTAGATTAGGGTGGTAATGATGCTCTTATTTGGTTACATATGTGTTAACTGTTGTTACTCCGATTGTCAATGATGCTGTTAATGTTGTTACCAATTTGAATACATTTATTTTATATACAAATGTATTGTTTTTCTTACATTTAGATATCAGCAAGAATGGCACTGTAAATTTACAGCATCATACCGGCACCAGAGTTGCCAGATTAATACTGTAATTTTGTTTTACAGCAGAGATGCTGTAATATATTTCAGAGTACTATTTTCCTTACTGTAAAACATTACTGCATGCCTGTAAATGTACAGCAGGGATGCTGTAATATGTTTTTACATAAAGAAAAAAAAATACTGTAAAATATATTACAGCATCTCAGCTGTTAAGCTTGCACCTCTGGTGTCAACATAATGCTGTATATTAACTGGAAAACGTTTTTCACAGTGTATGTACACACACTTCTCTGGCCAAGACAGATTCTGAAGCTATGTTCTCATCACAATGGTCGTCATTGATTTTTGTGCCGTCTTAACGAAAACAATGGGCCAAAATGTCTCCCTTCTGTCTCTCTACCATTCGTCTCTCTTGTTTCCTCTCTCTTGTTTCTTGCTTGTCTTTTCTACAACTATCCCGAGATCCAGAGAGTGCGACTGAGTTTTTCAAATTAGTTTTACAATGTCATGCAATAGAGGTTTAGAGAGAGGGGAGAACTAAGACGACGCTGAAACAATCTGGAAGCATTCATTAAAGAGCTTACATTCACTCTGGCTGCCACACACTGATTGACCTTGTGGCGTCACAGAGAAAAAGGTGAGGGATAGGTAGAGAGGGAGAAACAAAGAAGTTAGAGAGAGGGAGAGATAGAGAGGTGAGGGACAGGTAGAGAGGGAGAAACAAAGAAGTTAGAGGGAGAGATAGAGAGGTGAGGGATAGGTAGAGAGGGAGAAACAAAGAAGTTAGAGGGAGAGATAGAGAGGTGAGGGATAGGTAGAGAGGGAAAAACAAAGAAGTTAGAGGGAGAGATAGAGAGAGAGAGAGAGAGAGAGAGAGAGAGAGAGAGAGAGAGAGAGAGAGAGAGAGAGAGAGAAAGCTAGAGACAGTGGATCACAGCAGAGGCTGCTGATAGGACTGATTACGCCTGAATTAATGCCCACTATCTGGACTAATGGTGTGTGACACAGTGTGTTTTGTGTGTGTTTTGTGTGTGTGTGTGTGTGGGACACAGGGACAGAATGCAATCACAGGTGTGAGGAGTGTGTGTCTCAGTGCCATCAGTTAAGATGAGAGAAAGAGCCAGACAAACAGAGGAGACCCACGAGGCACCGTGTCCTGGGATCTGACTCTGCCTTATCACTTCCTCTCCAATAACCTTTATTCTGCACACTCCTCATTCACATGCAGTGTATCTCTCACTCTCCTCCTTTTCTCTAACCTCCCTTTCTCTCTTTACCCCTCCACCTCCCTTTCTCTCTTTACCCCCCCACCTCCCTTTCTCTCTTTACCCCTCCACCTCCCTTTCTCTCTTTACCCCTCCACCTCCCTTTCTCTCTTTACCCCTCCACCCTCCTCCCTTTCTCTCTTTACCCCTCCACCTCCCTTCTCTCTTTACCCCTCCACCTCCCTTTCTCTCTTTACCCCTCCACCTCCCATTCTCTCTTTACCCCTCCACCTCCCTTTCTCTCTTTAACCCTCCACCTCCCATTCTCTCTTTACCCCTCCACCTCCCATTCTCTCTTTACCCCTCCACCTCCCATTCTCTCTTTACCCCTCCACCTCCCATTCTCTCTTTACCCCTCCACCTCCCATTCTCTCTTTACCCCTCCACCTCCCATTCTCTCTTTACCCCTCCACCTCCCATTCTCTCTTTACCCCTCCACCTCCCATTCTCTCTTTACCCCTCCACCTCCCATTCTCTCTTTACCCCTACACCTCCTTTTGTCCATATCCCTCTTTACGCCCTACCTCTCCTCTACCTCTTGGTCTCAACTCCTCTCCGTCATGCAAACTCTCTCAACATACTGCCTTGGCACCTTCCAACACCCAATAACTTGTCACCGCTCTCTTCCCCTCTCATCCAATCTTGTCCCCTCTCTTCCTTTACATCCCTCTCTGTTCTCCCTCTCATCTCTTCCCCTCTCTGCCATGCACTGCCCATTTCTCTTCCCTCTCTGCCATGCACTCCCCTCTCTCTTCCCTCTCTGCCATGCACATCTCTCTCCCCTCTCTACCACATCTCTGGAGCAGAGTGACACAGCAGAAACATCTCTGGAGCTGAGTAACACAGGAGACACATCTCTGGAGCTCAGTAACGCAGGAGACACATCTCTGGAGCTCAATAACACAGGAGACACATCTCTGGAGCTGAGTAACGCAGGAAACACATCTCTGGAGCTCAGTAACACAGGAGACATCTCTGGAGCTGAGTAACACAGGAGACACATCTCTGGAGCTCAGTAACACAGGAGACACATCTCTGGAACTGAGTAACGCAGGAGACACATCTCTGGAGCTGAGTAACACAGGAGACACATCTCTGGAGCTGAGTAACACAGGAGACACATCTCTGGAGCTCAGTAATACAGGACACATCTCTGGAGCTGAGTAACACAGAAGACACATCTCTGGAGCTGAGTAACGCAGGAGACACATCTCTGGAGCTGAGTAACACAGGAGACACATCTCTGGAGCTGAGTAACGCAGGGGACACATCTCTGGAGCTGAGTAACACAGGTGACACATCTCTGGAGCTGAGTAACACAGGTGACACATCTCTGGAGCTGAGTAACACAGGTGACACATCTCTGGAGCTGAGTAACGCAGGAGACACATCTCTGGAGCTGAGTAACACAGGAGACACATCTCTGGAGCTGAGTAACACAGGAGACACATCTCTGGACCTGAGTAATGCAGGAGACACATCTCTGGAGCTGAGTAACACAGGTGACACATCTCTCCAAACACCAGAAGCTCTGATGTATTTACACCGACTCAGTGTCTGAGCACCAGTTACACTCCACATTCTTTGGCTTAATAACGCCGAACAGACCTTCAGAATGTGGAAGAGGTGACGGGCTGGGTAAACACTGTGCTTTGGTGACGTGAGCCTGGTGCTCACAGTACGGTCACATTGAAAAAAGGACCGAGCCTTGTTCTGCAAAAGCCTATTTTCTCTATCCCTAAGACAGGGTTTCCCAAACTTGGTCCTGGGGACCCCTGGGTGCATGTTTTGTTTTTTGCCATAAGCACTACACAGCTGATTCAAATAATCTAAGCTTAATGATGAGTTGGTTATCTGATTCAGCTGTGTAGTGCCAGGGCAACAACCAAAACATGCACCCAGGGGGGCCCCAGGACCGAGTTTGGGAAAACCTGCCCGAAGATAACGATATATATGAATATCACTGTAACCTTGGAATCAGAGACAAAGCTCTCCCCATCCCAGCCAGTCCCATACACAGCATAGATTGCCCCAAGCTTGTGTGTGCGTGTGTGTACAGTATGTGTGTGTGGGCACAATGAAACCCCCATCAACAGAACTGTACACTGAGCCGAGAGGAATAGAGTGTTATTTTTAGCCTTATTAATAATGACTGCAGTAGGTCTGGTCCCTGGGTGCATTACACAATCCAAAAGACACACACACACACACACACACACACACACACACACACACACACACACACACACACACACACACACACACACACACACACACACACACACACACACACACACACACACACACACACACACAACACACGCATGCACGCACACACACACGCGCACACACACACACACACGTCTTACTATAGTTGTGAGGACTTTCTGGGGACCCACAACTGATTCCCATTCCAAATCCTATTTTCCCTGACCCCTAACCCTAACCCTTACACCTAACCCTAACCTCAACCCCTAACCTTACACCTAACAATTAACCCCTAACCTTAACCCTAATTCTAAACCAAATGCTAATTCTAACCCTAAACCTAACCCCTAAATCTAAAATAGCCTTTTTACAAGTCAGGACTGGCAAAATGTCCTCACTTCTCTGAAGTTTAGTTTGTTTACTATACTTGTGAGGAGTTCACAAGTAAAAGTAAAACGTGTACACACACACACACACACACACACACACACTCTCTTGGCTGCAATTAGTGTCTGTCTACGCCTGGCATTTCTTCCACTGAGATGTGTACGCTGAAGCCGATCGCTCTGTCAAAACATTTCACCACAGCTGGAGGAGAAGACATAAAGCAACATGACTCTGCAGGCTTCAGCTAGAGCTGAGCAATTAGTGCTATTTGAGGACGGTTCCATTTCGGTTTCGGGAATTTTTAAAAACCTTAAATGCACTATGCAGTATGTGGGTTGAATGCTTAATAAAAGTCCCATGATTGTAGTGACTGTCCATTACTGCTTATCACTTGATTAATCCTAGTTTATTCACAGTACTTTACTTTAAAAAAATATTTCAGTTGTTGTGTATATTACCTTTGTTTTATTTGATTACTTTATTATTTTATTCAAAGTCCTCGTCTCATTTCTATAGAGCTGCTGCCTACGCTGTCTGACAAAATCACTATTTTAATAGTTGTTCAAAGTAAATAAGGCATACTTTTATGACTGCTAAATACCAACTATCAATCACTTAGATCATATATTTTCAGGAAGAGAGACATAGTGCCTTCAGAAACTATTCACACCCCTTGACTTCTCAACATTTTGTTCTGTTAACAGTCTGAATTTAAAATGAGATTGGGTGTCACTGGCCTACACACAATACCTCATTATGTTATGCTTCTAGACATTTTTACAAATGTATTCAAAATGTAAGCTGAATTGTCTTAAGTCAAAAAGTATTCCACTCCTTTGTTATGGCAAGCCTAAATAAGTTCAGGAGTAAAAATGTGCTTAACAAGTCATGTACTCAATAATACTGTTTAACATGATTTTTGCATGACCACCTCATCTCTGTACCCCACTCATACAATTATCTGTCTGGTCCCTCAGTCGATCAGTGAATGTCAAACACAGATTCAAACACAAAGACCAGGGAGGTTTTCCAATGCCTCACAAAGAAGAGCACCTATTGGTAGATGGGTAAAAATAATAAAAGCAGACATTGAACATCCCTTTGAGCATGGGGAAGTTATTAATTACACTTTGGATGGTGTATCAATACAACCAATCACTTCAAAGATATAGGCGTCCTTCCTAACTCAGTTTCTGGAGAGGAAGGAAACCGCTCAGGGATTTCACCATGATGCCAATGGTGACCACAATTATATCCACATGATTCTTGTTTACAAGCTTACAAGAAAAAACTCAAGCAGGAAGTACCAGTGACTCGCTTAATACGGAAGAAGTCAGGTGACCCAGATGCTAAGCTACACGACTGTTTTGCTAACACAGTCTGGAATATGTTCCGGGATTCATTCGATGGCATTGAAAAGTATACCACATCAGTCACCGGCTTAATCAATAAGTGCATCGACGACGTTGTCCCCACAGTGACCGTACGTACATATCCCAACCAGAAGCCATGGATTACAGGCAACATCTGCACTGAGCTAATGGCTAGAGCTGCCACTTTCAAGGAGCGGGACACTAAGAAATCCCGCTATGCCCTCTAACAAACAATCAAAAAGGCAAAGTGTCAATACAGGACTAAGATTGAATCCTACTACACTGGCTCTGATGCTCATCGGATGTGGCAGGGCATGCAAACTATTACGTGTTACAAAGGGAAACCCAGCCGTGAGCTGCCCTGTGATGCGAGCCTACCAGACGAGCTAAATGCCTTCTATACTCACTTAGAGGAAAGCAACAATGAACCATGCATGAGAGCACCAGCTGTTCCGGATGACTGTGTAATCACGCTCTCCATAGCCGATGTGAGTATGACCTTTGAAAAGGTCAACATTCACAAGGCAGCAGAGCCAGATGGATTACCAATAGGCATACTCAGAGCATGCGCTGACCAACTGGCAAATGTCACGCATGCTCCCACTCCCCCTCTCTGGCACTCGAAGGTGCCAGGCTCCCCAGCATTATGCACTCCTGCCACCATCATTACACACACCTGCCTTCCCCCCGTCACGTGCATCAGCGATTATTGGACTCATCTGGACTCAATCACCTCTGTCATTACCTCCCCTATATCTGTCTGGTTCCCCGCTCTTTTCCCTGCTTCCGGAGCGGCAAGTCTAGGTCCAAAAGGCTCCTTAACAGCTTCTACTCCCAAGCCATAAGACTGCTAAACAGTTAATCAAACAGCTACCCAGACTATTTGCATTGACCCCCTTTTTACACTGTTGCTACTCACTGTTTATTACCTATGCAGTCACTTTACCCCTACCTACAGTACATGTACATATTACCTCAATTACCTCGACTAAGCTGTACCCCTGCACATTGACTCTGTATATAGCTTAGTTATTGTTATTATATCATGTTACTTTTTTTGTACTTTAGTTTATTATTTAAAAAAAAAAAAATTTAGCAAATATATTCTTACCTACTTAAAATTACATCTGCATTGCTGGTTATGGGTTTGTAAGTAAGCATTTCATCGTAAACGCTACACCTGTTCCATTTGGTGAATGTAACAAATTCAATTTGATTTGATTTTACATTAAAACAGTTACAGAGTTTAATGGCTGTGATAGGAGAAAACTGAGGATGGATCAACAACATTGTAGTTACTCCACAATACTAACCTAAATGACAGACTAAAAAGAAGGAAGCCTGTACAGAATATGCATCCTGTTTGAAACAAGGCACTAAAGTAATACTGCAAAAAAAACTTTTTATCCTGAATACAAAGTGTTATGTTTGAGGCAAATACAATACAACACACTACTGAGTACCACTCTCCATATTTTCAAGCATAGTGGTGGCTGCATCAAAATCCTAGAGGAAAACCTGGTTCAGTCTGCTTTCCACCAGACAATGGGAGATGAATTCACCTTCCAGTAGGACAATAACCTTAAACGCAAGGCCAAATATACACTGGAGTTGCTTACCAAGCCAACATTAAATGTCCCTGAGTGGCCTAGTTACAGTTTTCAAGTCTATGGCAAGACTTGAAAATGGCTGTCTAGCAATGATCAACAACCAACTTGACAGAGCTTTAAGAATATTGTACAATCCAATTGAGCAAAGCTCTTAGAGACCCAGAAAGACTCACAGCTGTAATCACTGCCAAAGGTGAATACTTACTAACAGCACAGAATCTCGCGATGCAACTGCTCTCTATCCCTCTCGATCACGCATTATTCTGATTCTTCTCTCCCTCTCCGTGTCTGCCCTACACTAACTTAATATAGCAGGCGTAGAAAAAACACACAGATTGGACAAGTAGGCGTGCAATGGATTATGGTCACTGTAGTTAATTACCACGTTTCCTGTGCTCAACTATGTAGAATTTTGGAAACTACAGATCCCTACTACATTGCACAGTTTGGGCATGATCTGATTTATCTCTAGAGAAACTGTGCAATGTACGCATTGAGCTCACAGGAAAAAACAGAATGAAATGGAATTCAAATAATTGAATGAAGTCGGTCAATTAGTTGTTCCAAAAACAAAAAAATAACTGACATTTTGGTTAATTGCTCAGCACTAGCTTCAGCAAACGTACAACACACACACACCTGCGCACCCACGTATGCACGCACAGCCACAGACACATGCACACACAGCTACAGATGCACGTGCACACACACACACACAAACACTACACATCCCTAACCCTAGCTGTCTGCTACAGGAAATATGTCAACCATTCTCCTCTCATCTGTGAGAAGACATGGGGGGACTAGTAAAAGGAGGGAGTGAAGAGTGTACAACCTGAGGATATAGGAGGAACAGCAGCAACACACTGTCAACGCAGATAAACTGTACAGCAGGAAACCACTATGTCAATGCAGATCAACTGTACACTAGCCTCTGTGTCTGTCTGTTCCCTGACTCACTGCAGTAGAAGTACTGTCTCTCTGCCCGGTAGCAGTACCACAAGCCTCCCCCTCACACTTACTGTGAAGCTCTGATGCTTGAAGTTACACTAGCAGCTCTCTGGACACCCAATCAGAAGAATTATTCCAGAGTTTTCATTCTCAGCATGTTTTAGTCTATAATTGGTGTCAATGGAGAGCAATAGCAGCATTTTAAAGTCTGTTTTACAAGGAGCCAATGAGAAGAGCTGTTAGTGAGCTCTGTGTGTTTCAACACAATGTATGGTTACAACACACTAACACAGACAAGACACAACTTAGAACTCTGCAGTTTGCACTGAACAATAGTTTTTTGCCAGTTAACAAGCCTGTAATGGGAGTTGCTGTTTATTAGCTGTTCTCAACGTGTGGGCATAGAGTATTTTACAGCTCATTCACTGCCAATGTATGCACGTATGATTGTAAGTCGCTTTGGATAAAAGCATCTGCTAAATGGCATACATTGCATTTGGAAAGTATTCAGACCCCTTCCCTTTTTCCACATTTTGTTACGTTACAGCCTTATTCTAAAATGGATCAATCTACACACAAATTGGATCAATCTACACACAATACCCCATAATGACAAATCGAAAACTGTTTTTTAGAAAAAACTTTTTAAATTAAAAATATAAACAGAAATACCTTATTTATATAAGTATTCAGACCCTTTGTTAAGAGATTTGGGGATGGGTACCAAAACATTTCTGCAGCCTTGAAGGTCCCCAAGAACACAGTGGGCTCCATCATTCTTAAATGGAAGAAGTTTGGAACCACCAATACACTTCTTAGAGCTGTCCGGCCGGCCAAACTGAGCAATCGGGGGAGAAGGACCTTAGTCAGGGAGGTGACCAAGAATCCGATGGTCACTCTGACAGAGCTTCCAGAAGGAAAAGCATCTTTGCAGCACTCCACCAATCAGGGCTTTATGATAGAGTGGCCAGACGGAAGGCACTCCTCCGCTTGGAGTTTGCCAAAAGACAACTAAAGGACTCTCAGACCATGAGAAACAAGATTCTCTGGTCTGATGAAACCATGATTGAACTCTTTGGCCTGAATGCCAAGAGTCACATCTGGAGGAAACCAGACACCACTCATCACCTGGTCAATACCATCCCTACGGTGAAGCATGGTGGTGGCAGTATCATGCTGTGGGGATGTTTTTCAGTGGGAGGGACATGGAGACTAGTCTGAATCGAGGGAAAGATGAACGGATCAAAGTACAGAGAGATCCTTGATGAAAACCTGCTCCAGAGTGCTCAGGACCTCAGACTGGGGCAAAGGTTACCCTTCAAACAGGATAACGACCCTAAGCACACAGCCAAGACAACGCAGGAGTGGCTTCGGGACAGGACTCTGAATGCCGTTGAGTAGCCCAGCCAGAGCCAGGACTTGAACCCGATATAACATTTCTGGAGAGACCTAAAAATAACTGTGCAGCGATGCTCCCAATCCAACCTGACAGAGCTTGAGAGTATCTGCAGAGAAGAATGGGAGAAACTCCCCAAATGCAGGTATGCCAAGCTTGCTGCCAAAGGTGCTTCAACAAAGTACATAGTAAAGGGTCTGAATACTTAAGTAAATGTTATATTTCAGTTATTTATTTTTTTCACTTCCAAAAATGTCTAAAAACCTGTTTTTGCTTCGTCATTATGGGGTATTGTGTGTAGAATGATGAGGGGGAAAAAACAATTTAATCAATTTTAGAATAAGGCTGTAATGTAAGAAAATGTGGGAAAAAGTCAAGGGGTCTGAATACTTTCTGAATGCAGAATATGTTTATGTTTAATATTATACAGTAAATTATAATAAAAACCATTTTAATACCTCCTGTAACGCCTGCATAACCTGTCATAGAACGGTATAACTAGTACCACTTTCTGCTGACCATGTGATCTTATCTGAGTGTCTCTTGGCAGTCACATGGCCAGGGTCCCAATGACGATGACCAACCAACCCTTCTGAGAGGAGCAGTTCAGACTAGCTGACAGGCGGAGAGTGTTTTGTAGGAAACACAACAGAGAGAAGTTAAAACACTGGTAAATATTTGGAGTTCGGTTAAAAGCTTTTCCATTTCAGAGAGACGCTAAAATCCACTGTGTTTGTCAAGCATTGGCCTTGTGCCTGTAAAACAGTGATATTTACCACCATGACCTCTGAACCTGCACTGGCCTTGTGTATGTAACACAGCTAGCAGTACCACCATGTCCTCTGAACCTGCACTGGCCTTGTGTATGTAACACAGCTAGCAGTACCACCATGTCCTCTGAACCTGCACTGGCCTTGTGTATGTAACACAGCTAGCAGTACCACCATGTCCTCTGAACCTGCACTGGCCTTGTGTATGTAACACAGCTAGCAGTACCACCATGTCCTCTGAAGCTGCACATAACGTTATGAATAGGGTGGTTCACTGAGAGACTGCTGGCTCCATGTGGCTCCCGGATCTGTTCCACCTGTCCTTGTGCTTGTCTCCACCCCTTCCAGGTGTCGCCCATCTTCCCCACTTATCCTCTGGGTATTTATACCTGTGTTTTCTGTCTGTCTGGGCCAGTTCATCTTGTTTGTCAAGATACCAGCGTTTGTCCTGTCAGTTCCTGTCTTTTCCCAGCCTCTCTTTTTCTCATCTTCCTGATTTTTGACCCTTGTCTGTTCTGACCCTGTACCCGCCCGCCTGACCACTCTGCCTGTCCCTGACCCTGTACCCGCCCTCCTGACCACTCTGCCTGTCCCTGACCTTGTACCAGCCCGCCTGACCACTCTGCCTGACCCTGTACCCGCCCGCCTGACCACTCTGCCTGTCCCTGACCCTGTACCCGCCCTCCTGACCACTCTGCCTGTCCCTGACCTTGTACCAGCCCGCCTGACCACTCTGCCTGACCCTGTACCCGCCCTCCTGACCACTCTGCCTGTCCCTGACCCTGTACCCGCCCGCCTGACCACTCTGCCTGACCCTGACCCTGTACCCGCCCGCCTGACCACTCTGCCTGACCCTGACCCTGTACCAGCCCGCCTGACCACTCTGCCTGTCCCTGACCCTGTACCCGCCCGCCTGACCACTCTGCCTGTCCTGACCCTGTACCCGCCCGCCTGACCACTCTGCCTGTCCCTGACCCTGTACCCGCCCTCCTGACCACTCTGCCTGTCCCTGACCCTGTACCCGCCCTCCTGACCACTCTGCCTGTCCTGACCCTGTACCTGCCCTCCTGACCACTCTGCCTGTCCCTGACCCTGTACCCGCCCGCCTTTCCACTCTGCCTGTCCTGACCCTGTACCCGCCCGCCTGACCACTCTGCCTGTCCCTGACCCTGTACCCGCCCGCCTGACCACTCTGCCTGTCCTGACCCTGTACCTGCCCTCCTGACCACTCTGCCTGTCCCTGACCCTGTACCCGCCCGCCTGACCACTCTGCCTGTACTGACCCTGTACCTGCCCTCCTGCCCACTCTGCCTGTCCCTGACCCTGTACCCGCCCGCCCGCCTGACCACTCTGCCGGTCCTGACCCTGTACCCGCCCTCCTGACCACTCTGCCTGTCCTGACCCTGTACCTGCCCGCCTGACCACTGTGCCTGTCCCTGTCCCTGAGCCTGTACCCGCCCGCCTGACCACTCTGCCTGTCCCTGACCCTGTACCTGCCCTCCTGACCACTCTGCCTGTCCCTGACCCTGTACCTGCCCTCCTGACCACTCTGCCTGTCCTGACCCTGTACCCGCCCTCCTGACCACTCTGACTGTCCTGACCCTGTACCCGCCTGCCTGACCACTCTGCCTGTCCTGACCCTGTACCCGCCTGCCTGACCACTCTGCCTGTCCCTGTCCTGACCCTGTACCTGCCCTCCTGACCACTCTGCCTGTCCCTGTCCTGACCCTGTCCTGACCTCCTGACCACTCTGCCTGTCCCTGTCCTGACCCTGTACCCGCCCTCCTGACCACTCTGCCTGTCCTGACCCTGTACCTGCCCTCCTGACCACTCTGCCTGTCCCTGTCCTGACCCTGTACCCGCCCTCCTGACCACTCTGCCTGTCCCTGTTGTTACAATAAACATGGTTACTTCACAGTCTGCACTTGGGTCTTACCTTATCCTGATAGTAACACAGCGTTACATGGCTAATTGTGGGATGTTGACTTGTAGTTTAGCTCCATTAACATTCCCTTCCAAACCATACACAGTAGCCTAACCTACAGACTATACTGTAGCAGCCCTACATACACCCCCTCTCTCACTCTCTCTTTCTATCTCCTCTCTTTTTCTCTCCCTTTCTCATATACACAGACATATACACAGACAAACAGACAAACACAAACAGCCTTTGTGAAAGTCAGAATGGAGCCCGTAGAAAATAGAGTTGATATTGTAGTGCTTGTCTGTGTAGTTATTGTGTAATAGTTAAAGCGTTCTGGGTAGAGTCCTAGAGGGTTGTGGACTGAGGGAAACTGTTCAGGCAGGCAGAAGCACATTATGGTACACATGCCAGTCTAACTCTGTGTAACACTAGGCTCTGTGATCTTCTCTGGATAACTATGAGACACTACCCTCCATTCTTCTCAAGGCTTATAACCAAAATACATCAGCTCCTGATTCTGTCAGTCACCGTACTGGAGGGCCGGCCACCACGCCACCTTCATTACAGCAGCCTTGTACTCTGGTGACCAGGTTAGCCTTCATTACAGTAGCCTTGTACTCTGGTGACCTGGTTAGCTTTTAGACTTCATTACAGCAGCCTTGTACTCTGGTGACCAGGTTAGCTTTTAGCCTTCATTACAGCACTCTTGTACTCTGGTGACCAGGTTAGCTTTTAGCCTTCATTACAGCACCCTTGTACTCTGGTGACCTGGTTAGCTTTTAGACTTCATTACAGCAGCCTTGTACTCTGGTGACCAGGTTAGCTTTTAGCCTTCATTACAGCACCCTTGTACTCTGGTGACCAAGTTAGCTTTTAGACTTCATTACAGCAGCCTTGTACTCTGGTGACCAGGTTAGCTTTTAGCCTTCATTACAGCACCCTTGTACTCTGGTGACCTGGTCAGCTGTTAGACACTGTGGCTATCCTGCAAACACACACAGGCAAGCAATCAGGCAGCAACACATGTACACCCACATACACATAACACACACACAAGTATACACACGGTGACGATGACCGATATGTTTGGCCGAGCCCAGTCTGGCAGTCCTGCTTGGTTTGGTCTCCTGCTCAGAGGGCAGAAGATTCTGGCTAATCGTTTTGTTCCACACAATTACACACAGAATAGCTCATCTCATCCTTGTACACAACTGTATAAAGGCCACACTGACACACTAAACACCCCACACTATACGCACACACACACACACACACACGCACGCTGTCAGGACACACCCTGAACAACTCCGGCTGGGGAGAGCCGCGGTCTGTGTCGGTTTGTCTTCCGGCCCAACTGTAATAAACCCGATTGAACTAATTCTGATCTAAATTGAAGACCATGATGAAGCTGATTGAGTAAACGAGATGTGTTAATGCTTGTCTGGAACAAAAGCTTCCCACACTGTGTAACCTCCAGGACCAGTTGGCCACCCTTGTAGTTGAGGGCAGTGACGCAGTATAACCTCTCCTCTCCTAACCCCTGGTGAACGGACCTCAGACCTGAACTTTCACCCCTGATAAACACCATTAATGGGGTGAAATGTGGCGCCCTCGGAGCTCCAGTGATTCCTGGCTCATTTAATCTGCATGCGTATGTGTGTGTGTGTGTGTGTGTCTGTGTGTGTCTGTCTGTGTGTGTGTGTGTGTGTGTGTGGGTTGGCTGTAAAGAGACAACCAGTCGTGGTTGACACAGTCAGTAAGGCACACAGTTATAGGACACACAGTCAGTCAGACACACAGTCAGTAAGGCACACAGTTATAGGACACACAGTCAGTCAGACACACAGTCAGTAAGGCACACAGTTATAGGACACACAGTCAGTAAGGCACACATTATAGGACACACAGTCAAACACACAGTCAGTAAGGCACACAGTCAGTCAAACACACAGTCAGTCAGACACACAGTTACAGGACACAGTCAGTAAGAAACACAGTCAGTCAGACACACAGTCAGTAAGGCACACAGTCAGTAAGACACAGTCAGTAACACACACAGTCAGTCAGACACACAGTCAGTAAGACACACAGTCAGTAAGACACAGTCAGTCAGACACACAGTCAGTAAGACACAGTCAGTAAGACACACAGTCAGTAAGACACACAGTCAGTCAGACACACAGTCAGTCAGACACACAGTCAGTAAGAAACACAGTCAGTAAGACACACAGTCAGTCAGACACACAGTCAGTAAGAAACACAGTCAGTAAGACACACAGTCAGTAAGACACACAGTCAGTCAGACACACAGTCAGTAAGACACAGTCAGTAAGACAGACAGTCAGTAAGACACAGTCAGTAAGACACACAGTCAGTAAGACACAGTCAGTAAGACACAGTCAGTAAGAAACACAGTCAGTAAGACACACAGTCAGTAAGAAACACAGTCAGTAAGAAACACAGTCAGTAAGAAACACAGTCAGTAAGACACACAGTCAGTAAGAAACACAGTCAGTAAGAAACACAGTTAGTAAGACACACAGTCAGTCAGACACACAGTCAGTAAGAAACACAGTCAGTAAGGCACACAGTCAGTAAGAAACACAGTCAGTCAGACACACAGTCAGAAAGACACACAGTTACAGGACACAGTCAGTAAGACACACAGTCAGTAAGACACACAGTCAGTAAGACGCACAGTCAGTAAGAAACACAGTCAGTCAGACACACAGTTACAGGACACAGTCAGTAAGACACACAGTCAGTAAGACACACAGTTACAGGACACAGTGAGTAAGACACACAGTCAGTAAGGCACACAATCAGTAAGACACACAGTCAGTAAGGCACACAGTCAGTAAGACGCACAGTCAGTAAGAAACACAGTCAGAAAGACACACAGTCAGTAAGAAACACAGTCAGTCAGAAACACAGTCAGTCAGAAACACAGTCAGTAAGAAACACAGTCAGTAAGACACACAGTCAGTCAGACACACAGTCAGTAAGAAACACAGTCAGTAAGACACACAGTCAGTAAGACACACAGTCAGTCAGACACAGTCAGTAAGACACACAGTCAGTAAGACACAGTCAGTAAGACACACAGTCAGTCAGACACACAGTCAGTAAGAAAGACAGTCAGTAAGACACACAGTCAGTAAGACACAGTCAGTAAGACACAGTCAGTAAGAAACACAGTCAGTAAGAAACACAGTCAGTAAGACACACAGTCAGTCAGGCACACAGTTAGTAAGACACACAGTCAGTCAGACACACAGTCAGTAAGAAACACAGTCAGTAAGGCACACAGTCAGTAAGAAACACAGTCAGTAAGGCACACAGTCAGTAAGAAACACAGTCAGTCAGACACACAGTCAGAAAGACACACAGTTACAGGACACAGTCAGTAAGACACACAGTCAGTAAGACACACAGTTACAGGACACAGTCAGTAAGACACACAGTCAGTAAGGCACACAATCAGTAAGACACACAGTCAGTAA
This sequence comes from Salmo trutta, assembly GCF_901001165.1. Classification (NCBI taxonomy): domain Eukaryota; kingdom Metazoa; phylum Chordata; class Actinopteri; order Salmoniformes; family Salmonidae; genus Salmo; species Salmo trutta. The sequence goes on along the minus strand of NC_042986.1, from coordinate 35,052,083 downwards.
GGCACACAGTCAGTAAGACGCACAGTCAGTAAGAAACACAGTCAGAAAGACACACAGTTACAGGACACACAGTCAGTAAGACACACAGTCAGTAAGACGCACAGTCAGTAAGAAACACAGTCAGTAAGGCACACAGTCAGTAAGAAACACAGTCAGTCAGAAACACAGTCAGTCAGAAACACAGTCAGTAAGAAACACAGTCAGTAAGACACACAGTCAGTCAGTCACACAGTCAGTCAGTCACACAGTCAGTCAGACACACAGTCAGTAAGAAACACAGTCAGTAAGACACACAGTCAGTAAGACACACAGTCAGTAAGAAACACAGTCAGTCAGAAACACAGTCAGTCAGAAACACAGTCAGTATGACACACAGTCAGTCAGAAACACAGTCAGTCAGACACACAGTCAGTCAGACACACAGTTATAAGACACACAGTCAGTAAGAAACACAGTCAGTCAGACACACAGTTAGTAAGACACACAGTCAGTAAGACACACAGTCAGTAAGACACACAGTCAGTAAGAAACACAGTCAGTAAGAAACACAGTCAGTCAGACACAGTATCCACAGAAGAGGAGAAAGGTAAACATCACAAACAGCAGAAGACAGAAGTGGAGTTAAAACCACACTCTCCCAGCCAGCCCACACAGTCTAAACACATCAGAACTATACAGTACAGGTCCACGGGGTCAACAACAGCAGCTGCAAATAACACCGCTTGCCTGAGTGAGTGTGTGTGTGTATGAGTGTGTTTGCGTGCGTGCACGTGCTCGCTTTGGCTCTATAAGACTGGAGCTCAGAAGAAATCCATAGCGTTTCCTGTAGAACAGAAGTGCTGAGAAAAAGTACAAGGGGTTAGAAGATATAGGCGAAGGATGGCAGGGGATACAGCATCACAGTAAGTTGTGAAATAAGCAGAGAGAACCCAGAATCCACTGTGGTAGTCAGCTCTCTTTACCAGACACATCCAAAACCTGTTGCTCTGGCATGGCCACTGTACGTTACTTTTGTCAGAGCCTTTGTCGTTGTTGGTCAAAATGGTGTGTGGGAGCAGGGTTACATGTGATAATCTATTCCTGATGAGACTGCCTCACGTCATACCAGCAAAGCATTCAAACGCTTCATTTTGGGGTAGTTGATTGCTCGGTAAACAGATGTATTGGGGCGATACTGTGGGTTTAAGTCAGGACAGGACACATAGTCACTATGTGAGGTGGTGTTTGTGCTGTAGTGGAGTCATGCTACACTGTGGAGGGGGTTAGCTGAGGTGCTTGCTATGGAAAGACATGAGAAATCTATGTAGTTCAGACCTGGGGGGATGTGTGGGAGAGACAAAGTACAATGTTCCACATTGTTTCTGGCATAATAGTGAGTATTAGATTGAGCTAACACTCTCTGGCGGGAGAGATGTAAAGCATGTCGTTTTCATACATTCAATCTTCTTCAATTATTTTTTAAAGTCCAAGAACGCTCCTCTTTTTTTTCAGAATCTGCTACGATAATTCCTGAACACAGCCTCGATCTTTACTAATATTTAAGTAGATGAATGAGCTCCAATGTCATTGTTATGAATAAATAACGATAACCCTCTCCCCTCCATGCTCTTTCCGCTATGGGAATCATCCATGATAAACTCTGTCTGTTTACAGCAGATATGCCACATTTGTAGCGCTTGATTAGCCACAGAGAACATGAAACAATGTAAATAATTCAAATAATGATAACTCCCACCAAGTACGTGTCTTTCAGTTCTGCCTAATGTCCCAAGCCGTTCCCTGCTCTATTGTTTCATCTATTATGCTGTGTGTGGATCTAAAAGCATTGGGAGAGAGAGGGAGGGAGAACATTGATAAGTGATAAGCATGAAAAAAAATACAGTAATCATAAACTCACATTTAATCATAAAATAATATCAGTCTACAACATTCAGCACACACACACACACACACACACACACACACACACACACACACACACACACACACACACACACACACACACACACACACACACACACACACACACACACACACTTGAAAGAGTGTGCCCTCAGGCCCGGAAGGAAGCAAAAATGATTCCCCTACCTAAGGATAGTAAAGCTCCCTTTACAGGCTCAAAATAGCCGACCAATCAGCATGTTACCAACCCTTTGTAAAAAATTGTGTTTCACCAGATACAATGCTATTTTACAGTAAACAAATTGACAACAGACTTAAGCACGCTTATAGGGAAGGACAGCACTTACACAAATTACTGATGATTGGCTGAGAACAATTTATGATAACAAGATTGTGGGGGCTGTTTTGTTAGACTTCAGTGCAGCTTTTGACATTATCGATGTTGCTGGAAAAACGTATGTGTTATGGCTTTACACCCCCTGCTATATTGTGGATAAAGAGTTAACGAACACAGAGGGTGTTCTTTATTGGAAGCCTCTCCAACAAAATCCAGGTAGAATCAGGAATTCCCCAGGACAGCTTAATAGGCCCCTTACTTTTTTCAATCTTTACTAAGTAAAGCTAGTGTGTCTATGTATGTGGAAGTAAAAGCAAGTGTGTCATTCACTACACCCTAAACCTCATCTAAATCTTGTAATGATTGGCTCAGAACAGGGAAGCACGGCTGGCCCTTGGATGTACACTGAGAGCTAACATTAATAATATGCATGTCAATCTCTCCTGGCTCAAAGTGGAGGAGAGATTGACTTCATCATTACTTGTATTTGTGAGCGGTATTGACATGTTGAATGCACCGAGCTGTCTGTTTGAACTACTGGCACACAGCTCGGACACCCATGCATACTCCACAAGACGTGCTGTGACTTTACTTTCATTAATCTGATGACTGTTATTTATTTAATCAACTAACGACGTTTAATTGTAACCCGATTAAATTAACCATGTAACAATTAACTCATTAGGATTGGGGGCACCACGGAAGAGGTTGTTTAAAGAGTTACCATCTCCATAATTAAACTCTAGGTATATATCAGTCATCTTATTAATCATTATCTCTTATCAGATCATCATTCGGAACATTCGTAACTTCGTGCATCTACAAAAACCCCAGCCTTACTCATGATTCAGTACTACACAAATTGGTTTTATTATTTATTTACTAGCTAACTAAGTAATAACACAGAATAAACATACACCCTTTACATGAGACAAAGGTCCCTAGTGGACTGACAAAATATGATGGCTTGTTACAACATAGATGGAGAGAGGGGTGGAAGGAAGAGAGAGAGAAAAAGGCACACTTATCGTCGATACATTTCAGGACTATTCTCACATTAATCATATAGTTTGCACACGAACCGCTGCACGTTTGGAATAAGAAATCATGAATGCATTTACGTATGGGTGCCTTTGTTCGGTCGGAACCAGCACTCCTTAGGAAGGTTGTTGGCCTGTCAGCGGCAAATTGTATGGCTTTGATTGTCCAAAAGGGGTCTCCCCTTTCCCGTCTTCTACCATATGTTTGACTCCGTTTCATTCATTCCATTCCAGCCAATACAATGAGCCCATCCTCCTATAGCTCCTCCCACTAACCTCCACTGTTGTAATGGGTGTTTGTGTATGTCAATCAATCAATCAAATGTATTTATAAAGCCCTTCTTACATCAGCTGATGTCACAAAGTGCTATACAGAAACCCAGCGTAAAACCCCAAACAGCAAGCAATGCAAATGTAGAAGCACGGTGGCTAGGAAAAACTCCCTAGAACGGCCAAATCCTAGGAAGAAACCTAGAGAGGAACCAGGCTATGAGGGGTGGCCAGTCCTCTTCTGGCTGTGACGGGAGGAGATTATAACAGAACATGGCCAAGATGTTCAAATGTTCATAGATGACCAGCAGGGTCAAATAATAATAATAATAATAATAATAATAATAATAATCACAGTGGTTGTAGAGGGTGCAATGTGTGTATGTAGGCTGATGATGTCCAGTGACATAAAGCTATCTCAGAGGTGCTAAAAGCTGTAGAGTTATGACCGGGAGCAGCCTCAGGTCTCTTTCTCAGGAGAGAGAGAATGGGTAAAAATAGCAGAACCAAGGTGTGGCATGCACTCATAAAGACATTTACCATCGCAGCTTCTTTCTCTATCCCTCTCTTTGTTTATCTCTCTCCCTCTACCTCGCCCTCTCTCTCTCCCTCTCTCCCTCTCTCTATCTATGTGTCAGGGTCAATTAGAATTGTTGTCACTCAATTCAGGAAGTGATTTTCATTTAAAATAAACAAATGCAACAACTTTAGAAAAAATAGCTTTTCCTCTTCAGTGTATTGACTGAGATGCCCCTTTTCAATTATTTATTTGGAATTTCAGTTTACTTCCTGAATTGACTGACTTCAATTTGAATTGACCACAACTTTGGCGTGTTTGTGTGTGTGTATGTGTATGTATGTGTGTGTGTGTGTGTGTGTGTGTGTGTGTGTGTGTGTGTGTGCCTGCGAGCCTGGGTGCTTGTGTGTTGTTTTCCTCTGAGAACCTTACTAATGATCTGGCCATTAGAGCTATCATAAAGTACACCATATGGCTGTTGGGTCTACCATAACAGTCAGTGTTCACTTCATTAACTTAACAAAGGACCAGGTCATGAGAAATCAATCAGCCACATATAACAGTTGAAAAGGAAGAACAAAGGACCAGGTCATGAGAAATCAATCAGCCACATATAACAGTTGAAAAGGAATAGGAAATGAAGTTGAGTCCTAAATTGAAAGAGAGCGAGAGAGAGGGAGAGGGAGAGAGAGAGAGAGAGAGAGAGAGGGAGAGAGAGCGAGAGAGAGGGAGAGAGAGAGAGAGAGGGAGAGAGGGAGAGAGAGGGAGAGAGAGGGAGAGAGAGAGAGAGAGGGAGAGAGGGAGAGAGAGGGAGAGAGAGGGAGAGAGAGCGAGCGAGAGAGGGAGAGAGAGAGAGAGAGAGAGAGGGAGAGAGAGGGAGGGAGAGAGGGAGGAGAGAGATAGAAGTCACTGAGAATTCAGTACAGAGGAGTTTCATTCAGAGTGAATTCTCTTTGTTGCTGCTTCAAAGAACAACTCTACGAGTCCTGCATACTGTTCTATACTCCCCATCAAAACCTTAATTTCTCATACAAAGCTAATTTGGGGCATGCATTGCAATCTGCCAGCCTGACCTATCATTCAGGGTTCTTTGAAGTTGAATAAAAAGAAAGCCTAATTTCCTGGATAGTTTTCAATGATGTCCAAACAGCACAATCATCCAGGCATTTGTCATGTCCCTACTGCCAGCGGCAGCTCAAACAATCAGAGAGGCCGCACGGGAAAGAACCTCATCATTTATAATGCATCTTCTCCTCTGGCCATTCCTCCCTTATTCCCCACACACCCCTCTTCTCATCCTCTTCTCCAGTCATCCTTCCCTTTCCTTCCAGCATGCCCCTAGTGTGTTGGAAACGCCTGCGGCCATCAGCTCTCACTGGCCACCCTCCCCAGTCCCCACATTCTCTCTGTTGAAACAGCAACTTTCTCTCTCTCTCTCTCTCTCTCTCTCTCTCTCTCTCTCTCTGTTTCTTATCTTGACCTTGGAGAATCCTTCAGAATGAGCCCTGCTCCCCAGTGCTCCCCTGAGCTGCCCAGTCTGACTTTATAGCTTCATCCTTGTTGTAACTACAGTCAGTAAAGTTACAGAGGGCATTCATATTACTACTGTACATCTATCATCATAATAAACAGCATTGGAAGCACAGAGGAGCAACACTATAGTGTTGTTCTGTTCAAAGTGTGAAAATGAATTGTACACAAAACAGAGAGAGGGTGAGAGAGAGGTAGAGGGGAAAGAGAGTGACAAAGAAAGAAAGAGAGAGCGAGAGGAAGGAGAGTGTGAAAGAAAGAGAGAGAGAGAGAGAGAGAGACGGAGAGAGAGACAGGACAGGCTGTTCCTAGCCCAATTAGGCAGTATGTGTCTGTTTGATTCATCGTACTGCATAGATGCTAAATCAACAGAAACAACAGAGGTTATGTAACTCAGCATAATGTGAATATCTCCGTCTCTCTCTTGCTCTCTCCTCCTCTCTTCCTCTCTCTCTCCTCTTCTGTCATTTTCTCTATCTCCCTCTCCTCCTCTCTTCCTCTCTGTCTCTCCCTCGCTTTCTCTCTCTCTCACTCTGCTGTGCAAGCGCACAAAGCTGAGCCTTGATTTTCAGAGGGTGGCCAATAGCCATGGGACTATTTATTTTATGACTATTGCGCAATTTCTCTAAATAAATCTCAGTGCCTATTCAACCAGCGAGGAAACTAGGGTTTTGAACTGAATGCTCGCACCTGATCTCACCTCCTCCTGCCTGTCTTACATCTTTGAAGACATGTATTTCCATTGTTAGAGTGGTCAATCGACTTGTCAATATTATAGATCATAATTGACTGTACTGATTAGGGACTCTGGTGTCAGATTAGATAACATATTCACCGCCTTTGGAAGCTTGGAAAGTCTCACTGAAAATGGTATACCCTCAACAGAGGGACTGTCACTGCTTGGCGGAAAGATATGCAAACATATGCTGGAAATCTGTCCACATCCACAGAAACTAGTCCCATCGTTCTATGATGAACATCGAATTCAACAAAAGAAAACAGAGAGGGGAAGAGAGACTAATGCCAGTTCCCTAATGTTTTGGCTGTATATGTAACCAAATATTAAACACAGCTAAGTGTGCAGGGGGGAACACATGACATGCCCTGTAATGTACAAGCTATTATAAGCCAATGGTCATCTAGAAGAAAGAAAGTTCCAAACCTCTCTGCCAATAACAGCTAGTTTTCTGTTTTCCAATCCTCACTCAGACCACTCCTAGACAGTCCTAGTCAAATTGTTGCTTGAGAAATAGCTTTTTGCTAAGAAGATATTTTTTTTCTTTTTGACCATTTTAATCTAAAACAATCACAGTAAGGTACTTACTTCATTTTTACCCAGAAATGATTTGATGTTGATATAAAACGATCAATGAAATGAAATGGTAGCCAGGTACTCTTCTGGCAAAGATGCTTCCGTTGCAGATTGCTAGACTATATTACATACGGATGACATGAACGAAGGCTACTCTGTTTTTACCAGGCAAAAGAGGAGAAAATTAAACAAGTGCTTTCTGGTCACTAATCTGGATATGTGCAGTGCACCCACCTTTGCGTACCAATGCTTATGATTGGTTATTGGTCAACAGTCAAGACGGGCAACTTCTTGGTTCTGAAGCACAGATTCGACATTTTTGAAACAAGAATTTGAATCAATGCCGAATCAATGTTAGTGACCAGATCGAATAGGCAAAGGTAAGAATATAAAATACAAATGGCCTCTATTAAAAACAGGAGGTTCCCATCAGCTTTCTATAGGCTAGGCATACTATATTTCAAGTATTTCTCAATAGGTGACAATATTAGCCTTTCATCTGTTTCATGGTCAGTGTTTAACTTGAGCCGGATCCGGTGCCTCTCAGTGTTGAACTGTTTCGTTCTGGAACCTATTTGCCCAGGTCTGGCATGAAAAATAATTTCCACTGTTTGCAAAATAAACATTCCAATAAAAGCCATCAGTGTTCATTTGAGTTGCCTTCTCTGTAATTAATCTGCCCACCTAAAAGATTTGATGTGAAAACATAACTGATATTCTAAAAATGGATTTGTGTTGGGTAACATTGTAGCCTAGAGACATACCAACGCTTGTGACTGTTCCTGTAGTGAGAGAGAGAGAAGTGAGACTGAATCTCTCAAATAACTAGAGTGAGATTAACTGAAATTGAATAATTCAGAATACTACACAAGGATTAGGTTTATAATTTAGCTAGATGATCAATATATATACATATATTTTTAAATAGCTTAGCTGTGCATTGTGTGTTTCCCAAACACAAGGCATAGCCTACAGTTGGGAATGTGTGTCACATCTGTTCGTGAACAGCATGCAGCCAAAACAGGCCCTTTGCAATATTTCAAATACAATCGCGGTAAAACACATGTTGGAAAGCAAATGGCTCCTGCTGAAATGAGAAAACTAATCTTTCTGTAGGCTACCAAAATATCTGATCTTCCAAATAGGCCTATTGAGCGTAAAGCAAGATAGGGGCTTTTGGCACGAGCGCATCGGCCATCGCTGGTGAGTGAGCCGCGCATCCTTGGGTCAGTGAAACTGGAAAGATTTTTTAGGACTATAATTTCCTCCTCATATTGTATGTGTGCCTCCATGCATCGAGGCCTAGGCTGTTGGTGGATTCAAGATGAGGTTGTTTTTATTGATCTCAGATTCTCAGTTTGTCAGTGTCAAAGTAGCCTGTTATTTCGATCATTTGTGCGGTATTAAAAAAGATTCAGTCATGCAAAATGATGTAGAATTGCATGAATTGCGTTTATAAAAGGCAAAAATGTTCCCAGGCCCTAGGCGTGTCCCCACTCTCCGAGGGTGTCTCAAGGGGAGTTGGGATATGCAAAAAACACATTTTCATTTCTCACA
>NC_042986.1:35031118-35038618 GCF_901001165.1 Salmo trutta | reverse complement strand
TGGTGAACCCTCAGCCTATTTCCCCCAAATGTACTTTTCATTTAGAAAGTCATACTGGACCAACCTTTATCTATGAATATCATTGTCTTTATCAGGATAGACTATTTTTACTGGCTCTATGGAGCCACCTCTCCCTCACACCCCACTGCCATTCTTTTTCCAATTCAGCTGTCAATGAATCCAAAGTGGTCCAGTCGACCACCTCTGTTTCCTGCCTACCCCTGCTATTCTCTATGGGGGAAGTCCAACCCGAGTTAAGTACACATACATGGAATGGAATTCCCTTTTTATGCACCTTTCTCTCCCAATGCAAATTCTGACCTTGAACTTAAGCATGAGAATAGCATGCTATTCACCAGCTATTCGTTTTTCTGGGGATCAAAGAAATGAAGATGTGGAGGAGGTGTGTCTACAGATACTCCGTATTCTGACCTTAAATGAATTCCCTCATACCCGCCATGAAACAATGAATAAGGTCGAGCAACTATTTTCTTTTTTTCTGATAGAAATAACACCATTCTCCATGCACTGACATTTACAAAAAAAAACGAACTACCTTATTTACATAAGTATTCAGAACCTTTACTCAGTACTTTGTTGAAGAACCTTTGGCAGTAGTTACAGCCTCTAGTCTTCTTGGGTATGACAATACAAGCTTGGCACACCTGTATTTGAGGAGTTTCTCTCATTCTTCTCTGCAGATCATCTCAAGCTCTATCAGGTTGGATGGGGAGCGTCGCTATACAGCTATTTTCAGGTCTCTCCAGAGATGTTCGATCGGGTTCAAGTCCGGGCTCTGGCTGGGCCACTCAAGGACATTCAGAGACTTGTCCCGAAGCCACTCCTGCGTTGTTTGGCTGTGTGTTTATGGTCGTTATCCTGTTGGAAGGTGAACCTTCGCCCCAGTCTGAGGTCCTGAGCGCTCTGGAGCAGGTTTTCATCAAGGATCTCGCTGTACTTTGATCCGTTCATCTTTGCCTCGATCCTGACTAGTCTCCCAGTCCCTGCCACTGAAAAACATTGCCACAGCATGATGCTGCCATCACCATGCTTCACTGTAGGGATGGTGCTAGGTTTCCCTCAGATGTGACGCTTGGCATTCAAGCCAAAGAGTTAAATCTTGGTTTCATCAGACCAGATAATCTTGTTTCTCATGGTCTGAGAGTCCTTTTGGCAAACTCCAAGCGGGCTGCCTTGTGCCTTTTACTGAGGAGTGGCCACTCTACCATAAAGGCCTGATTGGTGGAGTGCTGCAGAGATGGTTGTCCTTCTAGAAGGTTCTCCCATCTCCACTGAGGAACTTTGGAGCTCTGTCAGATTGACCATCAGGTTCTTGGTTACCTCCCTGACCAAGGCCCTTCTCCTTCCTAGAGCGGCCAGCTCTAGGAAGAATCTTAGTGGTTCCAAACTTCTTCCATTTAAGAATGAGGGAAGCCACTGTGTTCTTGGGGACCTTCGATGTTGCAGAATGTTTGTGGAACACTTCCCCAGATCTGTGCCTCAACACAATCCTGTCTCTGAGCTCTATTGACAATTCCTTCAATGTCATGGCTTGGTTTTTGCTCTGACATTTACTGTCAACTGTGGGACCTTATATAGACAGGTGTTTACCTTTCCAAATCATGTCCAATCAATGAAATTTACCACAGGTGGACTTCAATCAAGTTGTAGAAACATCTCAAGGATGATCAATGGAAACAGGATGCACCTGAGCTCAATTTGGAGTCTCATAACAAAGGGTCTGAATACTTATATAAATGTATTTCTGTTTTTTATTTGTAATAGATTGGCAAACATTTCTAAAAACCTGTTTTTGCTTTGTCATTATTGGGTATTGTGTGTAGATTGATGAGGAACATTTTTTATTTAATCCATTATAGAATAAGGCTGTAACATAACAAAATGTGGAAAAAGATCAAGGGTTCTGAATACTTTCCGAATCCACTGTAATTTAAATCTGAATACCAACTACTGAGAAGTGCGTAGGAAAGGAGTACATTTCCTTAGTCTGAATCGGGCCCTATGGGACCAGACAAAGACTCTCCTAAATCACTGTTTCTCTCCACACACAGAATAGGAAGACTCCCCGCCATTCAGCTGAACAGGAGGGACGTTTGAAAGCAATACAAATTGAGATGATTAGAGATGAGTGAGAATAGACTGTGTGCACACAGGAAGTGCTATATGGCTCAGGACAATACATACTAGGTCTGTGTTTCATGTACAGTACAGTGTATGTCACCGCCAGCAGCTAGGCTTGATTTAACCAAGGTTCTACCACACTATACCACACTTTGGATTACAGAGATATAATTCCACATTACATTACAGTGATAGAGCAGTTATGAAAAATAATCATACAGGTTGAGTTGACCCCAGCCATGTGCCTGTGTGCAGAACGGCCTCCTCTCTCCTTCCTCTCTCCTCCCACTCTCCTTCCTCTGTCCTCCTCTCTCTCCTCCCTCTCTCCTTATCAGAGCCAGTGGTATGTTTAGATGAAAGAGGGTTAGGCATGTCGTCTCACTAAGCATGTACGTCCCCTCCCCACGTGGTAATAAACCTACAGGAGGAACAGGTGTTGGACATAAAACGGGTTCTGCCGAGACGTTAGCAGGCTGTCTTTACGTCAGGGATCATCAACTAGATTTAACCGCGGGTCGATTTTCTCTTGCAGGATGGTCGGGGGGCTGGCATAATAAAAAATCATTTGTAGACTGCAAATTGACCGGATGAAGCCCAAACAGATATAATATTTGACTAAAACATAATAATTTCAAACCTTGCATTTGTATACGATCAAGTCTCAAATTATGAGTGGGAACACTTGGGAACAGATTTCCAAAATTAAGACCAATTGGAGCTGATTTCCTGGTGTTTTTACAGTATTTTATGTCCAACAATGAATATATTTTTTAGAATTGCTCAGAAAAGTTGGGGAACCCTGTCGGGGAACCCTGTCGAGGTATCCTGCTCTACATATTGCTGAGTGATAATAGAATGGGAGTCTTGGCTACTTCCTGTCTCTCCCTCCTGTGAGCTGAGCATGGGGTGGAGGCGGGGGAGGCGGAGACGTTGACTAGCCTAGCATGTAGAGTTGTGCTCCCCTCCCTCAGTTCCTGGATAATTGCACAATTTGTCATTCAGCGTCCATTAGAGAAGCTTTCATTTCAGCTGGAGTTATTGTAATGTGCTGGTAAGGCTGGGCCAGGAGAGGAGAGTGGTATGGAGCAGACTCCTGTGTTTATTGCAAACATGATGCTGAGCTGTATGGATATTTAACGAGTAGCTACTGTTTAAACACAATAAAACATCTAAATGGAGATATCATCTGGTTTGGATGATGGGACTGAGATTAAAACCGGTTTAATGTGCACACACACACACACAGGTGCAAAGGCCTCCTGCGCAGGTGAAACCACGCAAGAATTTACACATTCATACACGCGTACAAACACTCACAGTTTAAAAAGCTCTCACAGTCTAACGTCAGAATTAGACGTTCATCCATGTTTTTCAAATGTCAAATTTCGAAGCCGTTCCAAACGTCAATGTAACGAGTACACTTGGGAGTTGGGAAGCAAGTACAGGGAGTGAGTTTAATAATAAATGAAACAAAACAAGAAACACGAGTAGCGTACAGACATAACACAGGAACAGAATCAATTATGCTGGGGGTGACATATAGGAGAGGTAATGGAGTCCAGGTGAGTCTCATGAAGCACAGGTGACCGTAACGATGGTGGCAGATGTGGGTAATAATGAAAAACTGGCGATGTCGAAGCGCAGGAGAGGGGGAGTAACTGACAGTACCCCCTCCCTGACGCGCGGCTCCAGTCGCAGAACGCTGACCAGAGGGACCGAGGACCAGGCCAGGTCGCTTCTGCTGAGGCGCGGGAACCTGTAGAGTCAGCTGAGGCATGGGAACCTGTAGAGTCAGCTGAGGCATGAGAACCTGTAGAGCCAGTTGAGGAATGGGAACCTGTAGAGTCAGTTGAGGAATGGGAACCTGTAGAGTCAGTTGAGGAATGGGAACCTGTAGAGTCAGTTGAGGAATGGGAACCTGTAGAGTCAGCTGAGGAATGGGAACCTGTAGAGTCAGCTGAGGCATTGGAACCTGTAGAGTCAGTTGAGGAATGGGAACCTGTAGAGCCAGCTGAGGAATGGGAACCTGTAGAGTCAGTTGAGGAATGGGAACCTGTGGAGTCAGTTGAGGAATGGGAACCTGTAGAGTCAGCTGAGGCATGGGAACATGTAGAGTCAGTTGAGGCATGGGAACCTGTAGAGTCAGCTGAGGAATGGGAACCTGTAGAGTCAGCTGAGGAATGGGAACCTGTAGAGTCAGCTGTGGCATGAGAACCTGTAGAGTCAGCTGAGGAATGGGAACCTGTAGAGTCAGCTGAGGCATGGGAACCTGTAGAGTCAGCTGAGGCATGGGAACCTGTAGAGCCAGCTGAGGCGCGGGAACCTGTAGAGCCTTGGGAGCCTGACGATCCGGCTGAGGCATGTGAGCCTGACGAGCCAGTAAAAAAAAAACAAAAAAAAAATCCCTGTTGCTTCCCTTTGGTGAGGCGTTACTCTGTAAAACGAGTACGCTAGGAGTTGGGAACAAAACAAGAAACACGAGTAGCAGACAGACATATAACACACAAACAGAGTCAATAATGCCTGGGGAAAGAACCAAGGGGAGTGACAGATATAGGGGAGGTCATCAGGAAGGTGATGGAGTCCAGGTGAGTCTGATGAGGCGCAGGCGGGCGTAACGATGGTGGCAGGTGTGCGTAATAATGAATAAACTGGTGACGTCGGGCGTCGGAGAGGGGGGGTAACCGTGAGAGTCAAATTTTTAAGTGTTTGCTTACTCTGTATCATTCCAAGGTTAAGTTTAGGCATTAACTGTGAATTCTAAGGTTAGGCATTAACTTAAGATAAGAGTTAAGGTTTTTGATAGGCTTAAAACAAAAATATAAATTGCTGGATTTGAACATACAACCTTTGGAACCAGATGCTTACACCCATTCGCCATCCCTGTCCACAATGCCCTAGCAAAACTGGAACCTACCTGAAAGTAACAGCGCACACGTTTGCCCCTAGCGGCCAGTATCCACGCCATCTCCCGACGTCCTCAGGCATGGATGGATGTTGAATACTGACTTGTATCATGGGTGACCTGGCTGCACAGGCACACATGCAATACATTTCCCACCTCTAGTAACCCAACAGAAGCTCTATTCTGTTTATAGGGCTGACTGCTCATTATAGTGTGTTTTCCTTCTGTCTCATGTGAGGAGCAGCACAGTTATTAATAGACTCACTATACACAGGCACACGCACACACACACACACATGCACAAACAGGGAGGGAAAGGAGAAGTAGGCCCATAGTGTACAGTAGGCCCATAGTGTACAGTAGGCCCATAGAGTACAGTAGGCCTAAAGTGTACAGTAGGCCCATAGTGTACAGTAGGCACATAGAGTACGGTAGGCCCATAGTGTACAGTAGGCCCATAGTGTACAGTAGGCCTAAAGTGTACAGTAGGCCTAAAGTGTACAGTAGGCCCATAGTGTACAGTAGGCCCATAAGTGTACAGTAGGCCCATAGATTACAGTAGGCCTAAAGTGTATATTAGGCCCATAGAGTACAGTAGGCCCACAGTGTACAGTAGGACCCACAGTGTATATTAGACCCATAGCGTACAGTAGGCCCATAGAGTACAGTGGCCCAAAGTGTACAGTAAGCACATAGAGTACAGTACATTTAAGTCATTTAGCAGACGCTTTTATCCAGAGCGACTTACAGTAGTGAATGCATCCATTTCATTAAAAAAATTGCCCCTACTGGTCCCCCGTGGGAATCAAACCCACAACCCTGGCATTGCAACCACCATGCTCTACCAACTGAGCCACACGGGACCACACGGGACAGTAGGCCCATAGTGTACAGTAGACCCATAGAGTACAGTAGGCCCATAGTGTACAGTAGGTCCATAGTGTACAGTAGGCCCATAGTGTACAGTAGTCCCATAGTGTACAGTAGGCCCATAGGGTATGTACCACAGCCCATAGGGTATGTACCACAGCCCATAGATTACAGTGTCGGATTGATATATCTTGGGGTCAAATAACCTGTGTCAGGATTATTGTCATAATTAAATTAACATCTCATAATCTGGCATAAACACAGGGTTAACGTACACTACTGGTCAAAACACCTACTCATTCAAGGGTTTTTCTTTATTTTTACTATTTCCTATATTGTAGAATAAGAGTGAAGACATCAAAACTATGAAATAACACATATGGAATCATGTAGTAACAAAATAAGTAAGTACTATAAGTATTTGAGATTTGAGATTTGTGAAATAGCCACCCTTAGCCAGCCTTGATGACAGCTTTGCACACACTTTGCATTCTCTCAACCAGCTTCACCTGGAAGTCATGAAGGAGTTCCCACATATGGTGAGCACTTGTTGGCTGCTTTTCCTTCACTCTGCGGTCTGAATTATCCCAAACCATCTCAGTTGGGTTGAGGTCAGGGGATTGTGGAGGCCAGGTCATCTGATGCAGCACTTCATAACTCTCCTTCTTGGTCAAATAGCCCTTACACAGCCTGGAGGTGTGTTGGGTCATTGTACTGTTGAAAAACAAATGATAGTCCCACTAAGCCCAAACCAGATGGGATGGCGTATCACTGCAGAATGATGTTGTAGCCATGCTGGTTAAGTGTGCCTTGAATTCTAAATAAATCATAGACAGTGTCACCAGCAAAACACCTCCTCCTCCATGCTTCACGGTGGGAAACACACATGCGGAGATCATCCGTTCACCTACACCGTCTCAAAAAGACACGGCAGTTGTAACCAAAAATCTCCAATTTGGAGATGTCCATTGCTCGTGTTTCTTGGCCCATGCAAGTGTCTTGTTATTGGTGTCCTTTAGTAGTGGTTTCTTTGCAACAATTCGACCATGAAGGACTGATTCACACAGTCTCCGTTGAACAGCTGATGTTGAGATGTGTCTGCTACTTGAACTCTGTGGAGCATTTATTTGGGCAGCAATTTCTGAGGCTGGTAACTCTAATGAACTTATCCTCTGCAGCAGAGGTAACTCTGGGTCTTCCATTCCTGTGGCGGTCCTCATCAAAGCGCTTGATTGTTTTTGCGACTGCACTTGAAGAAACTTTCAAAGTTCTTGAAATGTTCCTGATTTACTGACCTTGATGTCTTCAAGTAATGATGGACTGTCATTTCTCTTTTCTTATTTGAGATGTTCATTCCATAATATGGGCTTTGTCTTTTACCAAATAGGTCTATCTTCTGTATACCACCCCTAACTTGTCACAACACAACAGATTGGCTCAAACGCATTAAGAAGGAAAGAAATCCCACAAATTAACTTTTAATTGAAATGCATTCCAGGTGACTACATCATGAAGCTGGTTGAGTGAATGCCAAGAGTGTGCAAAGCTGTCATCAAGACAAAGGGTAGCTATTTGAAGAATCT
>NC_042986.1:35018618-35026118 GCF_901001165.1 Salmo trutta | reverse complement strand
CCTCAGCACACAGGGGGACAAACACCTACCTGGAGGTGACAGCATTCCCTCCCCCCTACACACAACTACGACACCATAACCAACATAACTGGGTCATAACTCCTGCAGCTCTGACGCTGGTTATGTACATAGTCAATGGTAGGCTTCGAGGAGTAGTACTCTCTTGGCAGTAGTACTGTAGACTACTTTATCACTGACCTCAACCCAGAGTCTCTCAGAGCATTCACAGTCAGCACACTGACACCCTTATCAGACCAACCACAGCAAAATCACACTTTACTTGAACAGAGCTATGCTCAATCATGAGGCATCAAAGGAACTGAATAATATTAAGTAACAATGTAGACGGAAGAAAAGTAGTGTGGAAATCTACCAAGAAACAATTAGGCAACAACAAATTCAATCCCATTGACCCAAACTGCTACAGACCTATATCCATCCTACCCTGCCTTTCTAAGGTCTTCGAAAGCCTAGTCAACAAACAGATTACCGACCATTTCGAATCCCACCGCACCTTCTCCACTATGCAATCTGGTTTCAGAGCTGGTCATGGGTGCACCTCAGCCACGCGATAAGAAACAATACTGTGCAGCCATATTCATTGACCTGGCCAAGGCTTTCGACTCTGTCAATCACCACATCCTCATCGGCAGACTCAATATTCTTGGTTTCTCAAATGACTGCCTCGCCTGGTTCACCAACTACTTCTCTGATAAAGTTCAGTGTGTCAAATCGGAGGGCCTGTTGTCCGGACCTCTGGCAGTCTCTATGGGGGTGCCACAGGGTTCAATTCTTGGGCCGATTCTCTTCTCTGTATACATCAATGATGTCGCTCTTGCTGCTGATGAGTCTCTGATCAACCTCTACGCAGACGACACCATTCTGTATACTTCTGGCCCCTCTTTGGACACTGTGTTAACAACCCTCCAGACGAGCTTCAATGCCATACAACTCTCCTTCCGTGGCCTCCAACTGCTCTTAAATACAAGTAAAACTAAATGCATGCTCTTCAACCGATCGCTGCCTGCACCTGCCCGCCCGTCCAGCATCACTACTGTGAACGGTTCTGACTTAGAATATGTGGACAACTACAAATAAAATAGGTGTCTGGTTAGACTGTAAACTCTCCTTCCAGGCTCACATCAAACATCTCCAATCCAAAGTTAAATCTAGAATTGGCTTCCTATTTCGCAACAAAGCATCCTTCACTCATGCTGCCAAACATACCCTCGTAAAACTGACCATCCTACTGATCCTCGACTTCGGCAATGTCATTTACAAAATAGCCTCCAATACCCTACTCAATAAATTGGATGCAGTCTATCACAGTGCCATCCTTTTTTTCACCAAAGCCCCATATACTACCCACCACTGCGACCTGTACGCTCTCGTTGGCTGGCCCTCGCTTCATACTCATCGCCAAACCCACTGGCTCCAGGTCATCTACAAGACCCTGCTAAGTAAAGTCCCCCCTTGTCTCAGCTCGCTGGTCACCATAGCAGCACCCAACTGTTGCACGCGCTCCAGCAGGTATATCTCACTGGTCACCCCCAAAGCCAATTCCTCCTTCGGCCGCCTCTCCATCCAGTTCTCTGCTGCCAATGACCGGAATGAACTACAAAAATCTCTGAAACTGGAAACACTTGTCTCCCTCACTAGCTTTAAGCACCAGTTGTCAGAGCAGCTCACAGATTACTGCACCTGTACATAGCCCATCTATAATTTAGCCCAAACAACTACCTCTTCCCCTACTGTATTTATTTATTTTGCTAGTTTGCACCCCATTACTTCTATTTCTATTTTGCACTTTCTTCCACTGCAAATCTACCATTCCAGTGTTTTACTTGCTATATTGTATGTACTTCGCGACCATGGCCTTTTTATCCTTTACCTCCCTTATCTCACCTCATTTGCTCACATTGTACATAGACTTATTTTTCTACTGTATTATTGACTGTGTGTTTGTTTTACTCCATGTGTAACTCTGTGTTGTTGTATGTGTCAAACGGCTTTGCTTTATCTTGGCCAGGTCGCAATTGTAAATGAGAAATTGTTCTCAACTTGCCTACCTGGTTAAATAAAGGTGAAATAAAAATAAAATGAATAAAAATCCCTTCCAGACAATTTCCTGGACAAAATGTTTCACTGTAATAGTGAAGGTGTAAACTTAGCCGTAGAAAACCTAAACAGTATATTTGACCTCTCAGCTTCCCTATCAAATCAAAAAATGTAATGCAGACAACCTAAGAAAAGTAACAACAATGACAAATGGTTTGATGAAGAATGCAAAAACCTAAAAAACTAATTGAGAAACAAAAACATAGAGACCTAGAAAACCTGAGCCTACGCCTTCACTATGGTGAATCACTAAAACAATACAGAAATACACTACGGAAAAAGAAGGAACACCACGTCAGAAATCAGCTCAATGTAATTGAAGAATCCATAGAATCTAACCACTTATGGGAAAATTGGAAAACTCTAAACAAACAACAACATGAATAGTTATCTATACTAAATGGAGATGCATGGACTAACCACTTCTCCAATATTTTTGGTTCTATAACAAAGAAGAAACAGCAAAAACATATACATGATCAAATACAAATCTTAGAATGAACTATTAAAGTCTACCAGAACCCACTGGATTCTCCAATTACAATGAATGAACTACAGGCCAAATACAAACCCTCCAACCCAAAATGGCCTGTGGCATTGATGGTATCCTAAATTAAATTATAAAATATACAGACCACAGATTCCAATTGGCTTTACTTCAACTCTTTAACATCATCCTCAGCTCTGGCATATTCCCCAATATTTGGAACCAAGCACTGATCACCCCAATCCAGAGAAGTGGTGACAAATTTGACCCCAATAACTACTCTGGGATGTGTCAACAGCAACCTTGGGGAAATCCTCTGCATTATCTTTAACAGCAGACTTGTACATTTCCTCAGCGAAAACAATTTACTGTCAAATGTCAAATTGGCTTTTTACCGAATTACCATACGACAGACCACATATTCACCCTGCAAACCCTAATTCACAAACAAACAAACCAAAACAAAAGCAAAGTCTTCTTATGCTTTGTTGATTTCAAAAAAACTTTTGACTCAATTTGGCATGAGGGCCTGCTATACAAATTGATGGAAAGTGGTGTTGGGGGAAAAACATACAACATTCTTAATCCATGTAGACAAACAACAGGTTTGCAGTTAAAATGGCCAAAAAACACACACATTTCTTTCCACAGGGCCAGGGGGTGAGACAGGGATGCAGCTTAAGCCCCACCCTCTTCAACATATATATCAACGAATTGGCGAGAGCACTAGAACAGTCTGCAGCACCCGGCCTCACCCTACTAGAATCTGAAGTCAAATGTCTACTGTTTGCTGATGATCTGGTGCTTCTGTCCCCAATCAAGGAGAGCTTACAGCAGCACCTAGATCTTCTGCACAGATTATGTCAGACCTGGGCCTTGACAGTAAATCTCAGTAAGCCAAAAATAACGGTGTTCCAAATGGTGTTCTTTCCCTCTCTGATCAGAATAATACCCTGTAATGCTTGTTAATGCTTTGTAACTTAAGCTTTATGCCTTGTATAATGCAACAGTTCATTTTACAATGTAATTACATACACTTGCATTTAGAATTCTATTCTCAGACCTTTGTTGACCTTTCAATTACTGTAACTCATCTATAGTTTCTTGCATATTGCTAAATAATCTTTATGGATTCAGATATTCAGTATAATAAACTTTGTCATATTAATTACGTAGTCTTTATCATGGGTCGCATAGGAGATACAGTGAACAAAAATATAACGCAACATGTAAAGTGTTGGTCCCATGATACATGAGATTAAATATATGTAGCATATCATATATGTATCCCCTCTGACAGGCAGAAACTCAAACAGGATGAAACCGTGACTAGGCCCATTCAATGCTGGTCTGACCAAACGGAATATATGCTTCAAGATTGTTTTGATCTCGCGGACTGGTATATGTTCCGGGTAGCCTCAGACAATAATATAGATTTATACGCTGATTTTGTGAGTGAGTTTAGTGATTGGAGATGTTGTTCCCACTGTGACTATTAAAACCTACCCTAACCAGAAACCGTGGATAGATGGCAGCATTCGGCAAAACTGAAAGCGCGAACCAACGCATTTACCGTAATTTCCGGACTATTAAGCGCACCTGAATATAAGCCGCACACACTGAATTTTAAAAAATATATTATTTTGAACATAAATAAGCCGCACATGTCTATAAGCCACAGGTGCCTACCGGTACATTGAAACAAATTAACTTTACACAGGCTTTAACGAAACACGGCTTGTAACAAAAATAAATAGGCTTTAACCAAACACTGCTTGGAACAAAAATAAATAGGCTTTAATGAAACACGGCTTGTAACAAAAAATAAAAAAATAGCAGTAAACAGTAGCCTACCAAGAAAGTCATAGGTCACTATCTTCCTCCTCCTGTGCACTGAAACCACTGAAGTCATCTCCTTCGGTGTCGGAGTTGAATAGCCTCAGAATTGCTTCATCCGATATTGGATCATTTTCATTGTCGCTCTCGTCACTTTCATCCGGAGGCAAATCCCCCGCTGAGGCCTCTTCAATGCGCAGCGGTCCAGCCTTTCGAAACCCGTTGATGATAGTGGATTTTTTTGACAATGCTCCACGCTGTCAGGACCCACTGGCAGACTTGACCATAAGTTGCTCTTCGCATGCGGCCCGTTTTAGTGAATGTGTTTTTTGGGGGAAAAAAAGCGGGAAAAATCCATATATTAGCCACGTCATTGTTTAAGCCGCGAGCTTCAAAGCGTGGGAAAAAAGTTGCGGCTAATAGTCCGGGATGACCGGGAACATGGCCGAATACAAACAGTGCAGTTATTCCCTCCGCAAGGCAATCAAACAAGCGAAATGTCAGTATATGGACAAAGTGGAGTCGCAATTCAACGGCTCAGACACGAGACGTATGTGGCAGGGTCTATAGGCAATCACAGACTACAAAAAGAAAACCAGACACGTCACGGACAACAACATCTTGCTTCCAGACAAACAAAACACCTTGTTTGCCCGCTTTGAGGATAATACAGTGCCACCGACGCGGCCAGCTACCAAGGATTGCGCCCCCCCCCCGCCTTCGTGGCCGACGTCAGTAAGACATTTAAACGCGTTAACCCTTGCAAGGCTGCCAGCCCAGACGGCATCCCTAGCCACATCCTCAGAGCATGCGCAGACCTGCTGGCTGGTGTGTTTACAGACATATTCAAACTCTCCCTATCACAGTCTGCTGTCCCCACATGCTTCAAGACGACCACCATTGTTCCTGTACCTAAGAAGGCAAAGGTAACTGAATTGAATGACTATCGCCCCGTAGCACTCACTTCTGTCATCATGAAGTGCTTTGAGAGACTAGTCAAGGATCATATTACCTCCACCTTACCTGTCACCCTAGACCCACTGCAATTTGCATACCGCCCCAATAGGTCCACAGACGATGCAATCGCTATCACACTGCACACTGCCCTATCCTATCTGGACAAGAGGAATACCTATGTAAGAATGCTGTTCATTGACAACAGCTCAGCATTCAACACCATAGTACCCTCCAAGCTCATCATTAAGCTTGAGGCCCTGGGTCTCAACCCTGCCCTGTCTGATAGGGTCCTGGACTTACTGACGGGCCTTCCCCAGGTGGTGAAGGTAGGAAACAACATCTCCACTTCGCTGATCCTCAACACTGGGGCCCCACAAGGGTGCATGCTCAGCCCCCTCCTGTACTCCCTGTTCACCCATGACTGCGTGGCCATGCACGCCGCCAACTCGATTATGAAGTTTGCAGACGACACAACAGTAGTAGGCTTGATCACGAACAATGACGAGACAGCCTACAGGGAGGAGGTGAGGGCACTCAGAGTGTGGTGTCAGGAAAACAACCTCTCACTCAACGTCAACAAAACAAAGGAGATGATCGTGCAACAGCGCCTTCTTGGATTGTCACCTAAAACCCTCACAAACTTCTACAGATGCACAACTGAGAGCATCTTGTCGGGGTGTGTCACCGCCTACTATGGCAACTGCACCGCCCACAACCGCAGGGCTCTCCAGAGGGTCTGAGTTCCTTGACTTGCATAAATAATTTTTGGGCAGTCTACTGTATATATATATATATATATATATATATATATATTGACATACATTTGATTAATAAAAAATAAAAAAATCTACAGTAAAGTTACATCTGCACAACGCATCACGCAAACAATATAAAACATTTAAATACTTTTTATAATATGCCAAGACTATTAAAAAAGACATTCAAGCGAAAGACCCATTAACAGCAAGCATACAGTATGTAATAAAAATAATTTGGTGGGTGCCTATATTTGTCCTATTAATACACGTGTGAATTGGAAATTAGTTTTTTGCTACCTGCCTTCTAGGACACCTACATCACCCGATGTCACAGGAAAGCCAAAAAGATTATCAAGGACAACAACCACCCGAGCCATTGCCTGTTCACCACGCTACCATCCAGTAGGCAAGGTCAGTACAGGCGCATCAAAGCTGGGACCGAGAGACTGAAAAACAGCTTCTATGTCAAGGCCATCAGACTGTTAAACAGCCATCACTAACACAGAGAGGCTGCTGCCTACATACAGACTTGAAATCATTGGCCACTCTAACAAATGGATCCCTAGTCATTTTATTAATGCCACTTTAATAATGATGTTTACATATCTTGCACTACTCATCCCAGATGTATATACTGTGTTTTATACCATCCTATTGCATCTAGTCTATGCCGGTCGGTCATGGCACATCCATATATTTATATGTACATATTCTTATTCATTCCCTTTACTTAGATTTGTGTGTATTAG
This sequence comes from Salmo trutta, assembly GCF_901001165.1. Lineage (NCBI taxonomy): Eukaryota > Metazoa > Chordata > Actinopteri > Salmoniformes > Salmonidae > Salmo > Salmo trutta. The sequence goes on along the minus strand of NC_042986.1, from coordinate 35,019,213 downwards.
GTAGTTGTTGTGGAATTGTGAGATAACTTGTTAGATATATTTCTGCACTGTCGGAACTAGAAGCACAAGCATTTCGCTACACTCGCATTAACATCTGCTAATAATATGCATGTGACCAATAAAATTTGATTTGATTTAAATAAATGATCCCAGAAATGTTCCATACTCACACAAATCTTATTTCGTTCCAATTGTATGCACAAATTTGTTTACATCCTTGTTAGTGAGCATTTTTCCTTTGCAAAGATAATCCATCCACCTGACAGGTGTGGAATATCAAGAAGCTGATTAATCAGCATGATCAATACATAGGTGCAGCTTATGCTGGGGGCAATAAAAAGCCACTCTAAAATGTGCAGCTTTGTCACACAACACAATGCCACAAATGTCTCAAGTTTTGAGAGGGCGCGCAATTGGCATGTTGACTGCAGGAATGTCCACCAGAGCTGTTGCCAGAGAATTGAATGTTCATTTCTCTACTATAAGCCGCCTCCAATTTCGTTTTATAAGCTACGTACAACGAACACAATTGCATTTTATCGACGGCAATTTGAATACACAAAAATACAGTGATGAGATCCTGAGGCCCATTATT
>NC_042986.1:34988618-35013618 GCF_901001165.1 Salmo trutta | reverse complement strand
ACACTCCCTTTCATATTTTCATACAATGATTCTCTTTCACTCTATCTCACACACAAATATTCACATGTGTGTGTGTGTGTGTGTGTGTGTGTGTGTGTGTGTGTGTGTGTGTGTGTGTGTGTGTGTGTGTGTGTGTGTGTGTGTGTGTGGGTGTGCGTGTATGCATGCTTTTGACAGCCACCCAAATGTGTTGTAATTCTCATGCTGAGATGCTGCCATGGAACAGCTCCTCTCCACAAAGCTGAACTCTAGATGTCTTTACAAACCATTATTTCTGGGTGTACCTTCCAGCTGTCTTCCTTTAAACAGTACTTCAGGGTGTACCTTCCAGCTGTCTTTACTAAACAGTACTTCAGGGTGTTCCAGCTGTCTTCCTTTACTAAACAGCACTTCAGGGTGTACCTTCCACCTGTCTTTACTAAACAGTACTTCAGGGTGTACCTTCCAGCTGTCTTCCTTTACTAAACAGCACTTTAGGGTGTACATTCCAGCTGTCTTCCTTTACTAAACAGCACTTTAGGGTGTACATTACCGCTGTCTTCCTTTACTAAACAGCACTTCAGGGAGTACCTTCCAGCTGTCTTCCTTTACTAAACAGTACTTCAGGGTGTACATTACCGCTGTCTTCCTTTACTAAACAGCACTTCAGGGTGTACCTTGCAGCTGTCTTCCTTTACTAAACAGTACTTCAGGGTGTACATTCCAGCTGTCTTCCTTTACTAAACAGTACTTCAGGGTGTACATTACCGCTGTCTTCCTTTACTAAACAGCACTTCAGGGTGTTCCAGCTGTCTTCCTTTACTAAACAGTACTTCAGGGTGTTCCAGCTGTCTTCCTTTACTAAACAGTACTTCAGGGTGTACCTTCCAGCTGTCTTCTTTTACTAAACAGTACTTCAGGGAGTACCTTCCAGCTGTCTTTACTAAACAGTACTTCAGGTTGTACCTTCCAGCTGTCTTCCTTCACTAAACAGTACTTCAGGTTGTACCTTCCAGCTGTCTTCCTTCACTAAACAGTACTTCAGGGTGTACCTTGCAGCTGTCTTCCTTTACTAAACAGTACTTCAGGGAGTACCTTCCAGCTGTCTTCTTTTACTAAACAGTACTTCAGGGAGTACCTTCCAGCTGTCTTCTTTTACTAAACAGTACTTCAGGGAGTACCTTCCAGCTGTCTTCTTTTACTAAACAGTACTTCAGGGAGTACCTTCCAGCTGTCTTTACTAAACAGTACTTCAGGTTGTACCTTCCACCTGTCTTTACTAAACAGTACTTCAGGGTGTACATTCCAGCTGTCTTCCTTTACTAAACAGCACTTTAGGGTGTACATTACCGCTGTCTTCCTTTACTAAACAGCACTTCAGGGTGTACCTTGCAGCTGTCTTCCTTTACTAAACAGTACTTCAGGGTGTTCCAGCTGTCTTCCTTTACTAAACAGTACTTCAGGGTGTACCTTCCAGCTGTCTTCTTTTACTAAACAGTACTTCAGGGAGTACCTTCCAGCTGTCTTTACTAAACAGTACTTCAGGTTGTACCTTCCAGCTGTCTTCCTTCACTAAACAGTACTTCAGGTTGTACCTTCCAGCTGTCTTCCTTCACTAAACAGTACTTCAGGTTGTACCTTCCAGCTGTCTTCCTTCACTAAACAGTACTTCAGGTTGTACCTTCCAGCTGTCTTCCTTCACTAAACAGTACTTCAGGTTGTACCTTCCAGCTTTCTTCCTTTACTAACCACTACTTCAGGTTGTACCTTCCAGCTGTCTTCCTTTACTTAACAGTACTTCAGGGTGTACATTCCAGACATCTTACTTTACCATGCAGGCTTTTGCTACAGCCCAGCACTAACATTCCTGTCTGAAATAAGCAACTGGTCATGGTTGCTTATATTTAGACTACTAAAATAACCAAAACACACCAGATGAAGAGAGGTGTTAAAGGTAGTGCTGTAAATGCACAACCACTTGGGAACGGGTGTGAAAGCTCAATAATGGCTAGAATAACAACCTAATAATAACTAACCGTGCCTCACATTGTTATTGATAGCTTTGATTTCACAAATTTCATAATGGATCTCCTAAAGCACATCAATTCCATACAACCGTAGGCTACCGGTCGATATCTCTGAACCTCACTGGTCAATAGGTTCCTTACAAATGCACACGCATACGCACACGCATACACACACACCTATACACACACACACCTATACAGACACACCTATACAGACACACCTATACACACGCACCTATACACACGCACCTATACACACACACACACCTATACAGACACACCTATACAGACACACCTATACACACACACCTATACACACGCACCTATACACACGCACCTATACACACGCACCTATACACACGCACCTATACACACGCACCTATACACAGTTGCTGCTCACTTGCTGATGGTAGTCCATCGTATTCAATGATGACTTCCACTTCTGAGTTAACAGTGAATTCTTTGGTGACTGTAGTCCAATCCGAGATCCACAAACTTTATTGCAGGTGGGGAATATGCAGTCTGTGTTGGCGGGGGCAGGCATGGTTGTATTTCTCCTGAGCTGTTTTTGCTGTCTCTTTGTGCTCCTCTCCTCTTGCCCCCTCTGCACACCGCTCTGGCAGACCTGCCACACAGTGGAACGGTTGGCAGCAGCATCCTCTAGGTCTGTGGGTTTGATGTTGCACCTCTTTAGTGTCGTTTTTAGCTGATCCTTGTAGTGCTTCATCTTCCCCCCTACAGACTGCCGGCCAAGATGTAGTTGGCCATACAGGATCTTCCATGGCAAGCGCTCCTGAGACATTCTAGTGACACGCCCAAGCCAGCGCAGTTGGTGTTGGGTGACCATGGCCTCCATACTCTAACAGTTGGTGTTGGGTGACCATGCCTCCATACTCCCACCAGGTCATTCCCAGGATGAGCTGCAGGAATCTTATGTGGAATCGCTCGAGCTGCTTGTTGTGGCGATTGTAAGTGACGCAGGCTTCACAGCTGTAAAAAAGTGTGGTGATGCAGACGGCTTGATAGACGGCAGCTTTAGTGTGGAAGTGTTGATCCCTGTTTTGGAAGAATGCTGCCCAGGTATGTGAAGGACGGAACTATTTCCAGTGATTTGTGTTCAATGGTAAAGACAGGCATGGTGGGTGGAGGGCTGGATCTCCATTGGCAGACCACCTCTGTCTTGGTGCTGTTGATAGACAGTCCCATCCTGCTATAGACCCTCACAGCCGCTACAAGGACAGACTGAAGGTCTTCTGGAGTGTGGGCCACAAAAAGCACGGTCATCAGCATACTGCAGCTCAAGAACCCGCTGCGTAAAAACCTTGATGGTTGCTTGGAGCCTCCTGATGTTCAATAGGTTTCCCACCGCAACACTGCTGCTGTCATCAAGCTCCTTGTGGAGAAGCTGGGTGACACATAGGAGAAAGATGTTAAAGAGTACAGGTGCCTGCCTCACACTGATGTTTACTCCAAAGGGCACTGACTCCTGACCTCCTATAGCCACCCGAGCCATCATCCCATCATGGAACTGGCAAAGGATGTTGACAAATTTATCTGGACAGCCAAATTTGAGTAGAACGCTCCATAGTAGTTCCCTGCTCACAGTGTCGAAGGCCTTGAAGAGGTGGACAAAAGCCATGAAAAGGTGCTGGTGTTGTTCACGGCACTTCTCCTGGAGTTGCCGTGACATGAAGGTCATGTCAACTGTACTCCTGTTCTTTCTAAAGCCACATTGTGACTCTGGCAGCAGTTCCTCTGTGATGTTGTTCCCCAATCTGTGTAGCATCACCTTGGCCAGGACCTTGCGGGCAACAGCCAGAAGGGATATCCCCCGGCTGTTGCCGGAGATGGACTTGTCACCCTTGTTCTTATAGATGGTGTACTGGTGAAGCGATATGGTGCAGAAGTAATCTCCCTTCTTAAGTAGCTCTGCCGGGATGCTGTCAGCGCCATGAGTCTTGTTGTTCTTGAGGGAACTGATAGCTGATAACACCTCTTGGAAGGTTGGCGAATGGTTGAGGTCTTGAACGGGTGGACAGACAGGCAGTTCTTCCAGGATGGAGTGGTCTGTAGGAGAATGCTGATTGAGTGGTCAGCCCACCTCATCAGGATCTGGTTTTGTTCCTTCATGATAGTCAGACCATCAGCTGTTTTCATGGGGGTGATGGAGCGACTTATAGGGCCATAGATAGCTTTAGTTGAGTTGTAGGAATTGTGCATGTCATTTTTGTCGGCAAAAATTTTGATTTCTTGTGCCTTATTCATCCACGATTCGTTCTGCAGAGCACACAATGTTGTTTGCACTTCCTTGCGCGATGCACGCCATTGCTTGCGAAGGGTAGCAGATGTGAGGTTTTTGTGCATATTGTCCAGTAAGACTGTGATGGTGTCAGAGTCCTGATGTTTCCTACCTCTGTAGCCAATGGAGTGTGACGCTGCCTGATAGGGCACTGAGCTGACAGATGCCCACTTCTGGTCCAGGGGACATATTCTCACCTGGAATTTAGCCAGTATCATACGTTTCAGCAGGACATCATTAATGTCAGAACGTCTCACTCTGACATAGTCGATCAGGTGCTATTGTTTGGAGCGTGGGTGCATCCATGATGTTTTATATTTGTTCTTCTGCTGGTACAAGGTGTTGGTGACAATGAGATCGTGCTCGGCACATAGAGTTAGCAGTGTCATGCCGTTCTCAATAACCTGGCCAACACCATGCTTACCCAGCACTCAGCTCCATATCCTGTTGTTCTGTCCCACCCTAGCGTTGAAGTCACCCAGCAGAAAGATCTTGTCATTCCTGGGGATGCGGTGAAAGGCCACATCTAGTGAGTGCTAGAAGCAGTCCTTTGCCTCATTTTCAGATGGTAACGTTGGTGCATATGCACTGAGCAGAGTAGCATAGTGCATCTTGGCTAGAGGGATACGGAGAGACATGAGTCTTTCACTTATGCCACCAGGTGTTCCGGTGAGGCTGGGTAGAAGGCTGTTCTTAAGTGCCAGTCCCACACTGTGCTGATGTTGTCCACCCAGTGGGTAACCTCTCTTTCAGGAAACCTTCATCCAGGAACCTAGTCTCACTCAGGGCAGCAATGTCAATGTTGTAGCGCCTTAGTTTTGCAGCAATCAAAGCTGTTCTCCGATGGGGTCTATCGCTATTATCGTCATTGTCCAAAAGAGTTTTGATGTTCCATGTCGCCAGTTTCAGGGGAATGATTTTCTTTTGCATTTTTTGACCGCTAAGTGCAGTAGCCTATCCAGGATGGAGTGGGCAATTTTTAGGCCACCTTTCTAGGCCTCTCCCCAGCTGGGGTGAGCAGTGTGGCTCCTAAATAGGGCTGCTCAGTCACACAGGGGTCTGCTGAGAGCGGCTGCCACTCAAGTCCCAGCTGCTGGCGACCATAATAGTCCTGTGCCGCTGGCGTGCAGGGGTCTGATTAAGGGCTCCTGTTGCATTCACTCCTGCCCCCGTCACCAGACACCCCAACACCGCCAGACTTTAGTCCGGTTTCCGGTTGATGGCTTCACCGAGGTCAGAAGTGGATACCTGCGCAAGTTATTTAAAGTCCCGCTGAGGTTGCGCAATCCCCAACAGCACTACTTCACTGTAGGAAGGTGAAATTCCAGTGGCAAGGGGGGAAACCCAGGACGACCAGTATCTTCCACATCTGCAGGAGGCTGCCTGAACCCCAGTCTGTCAGCGTCTGCCTGCCGTGCGTCGCCTGCACGCTGCTTTTCTCTCAGTGTGTGCTCCCCTAGCCTTTGTCGTACCAGACTAACCCACAAGGCAGCAGGATAGTGGTTGATGGCTGCCAGGACGTGTCCACACAGAGGTGGGCCTGTACAGACGCATCTCTGGGGCCCACCGCTGCTCTAAGATCCCCTGCCGGTTAGCCTGGAGTTTCAAGACAACCAGTTAATGTGTACCGCCGCGAGGAGCCCCGATAGGAGTCTCAGTCATGGAGAGGGTTTGCACTGGCAAGGGGAGACTTATGCATGAAGCTGCTCCCCAAGTCACCACAAGGGCTAGCCGGCAGAAGCGAGCTGTAAGCGAGAGTATGCAAGCATGTGGTAAGCGGCATGCAACTAATCTCTACCTAGGCACTACTGCGCTAGACGCGTCACATTCACCCTGCGGTTGCTCACCGACTAGGGATGAAACGGTTACCGATTTCACGATAAACCATGGTAAAATGTGTGTGTGAGTGAGTGAATAATAATAATAATTATAATGTAACAACACCAATACTAACAATAATAATTATATTATTAATAATAATAATAATACATTTTCTATTCCCTTGTTTAGAGTGGGAGTGCAGCAGGCAAACCCAGTGATGCTACTGGTCACTCCTCATCTACAGTTGTGACACAGACACTCCAGCAAGCGTTATGCACCCACATCAAAAAATACTCAACACCTCACTGCAGCCCTTTCATATTACATTGCAAAGGACATGATGCCATTTCAAATTGTTGAGAGGCCTGGCTTGCCGTGTCTCACTACAAAGTGCCATCATGAACATTACTTCCAAGACTGAAATCCCAAACCTGTACAACCAGGTTAAAGCTGATGTTAGAAAAAGTTTGGCTCAAGGCACATGGTTTGCTGCAACTACTGACCTCTGGACCAGTGAAAGCAGGGGGTGGTCAACCCTACATGAGCTTCACTATCCATTACCTCACCCCAGACTGGCAACTGGAATCAAATGGCCTGGAAACACAGTTCTTCCCAGAAGATCACTCGGCTCACAACCAAGTTTTTTGAGAATATGCTGGAAGAGTGGGGGATCAACAAGACAGACCTGGTCTGCATAACCACAGACAACGCAACAAACATGATCAAGGCTTTTGAAGAGTTCCCAGATCTATGGCTTTGATGCTTTGGCCATAATTTGAACCTGTCCATCTCAAAGGCTCTGAAAATTCAGAGAGTTGACATAGCAGTCGTCTGGTCTGCCGTCATCTGGTCCAATGCTTCACACAGAGCTGGAAGAGAAGGAGAGAACTGAGAGAAAAGCAAGCTGCCCTCAACATGCCACAGAAGGCTCTGATCCATGATGTGGTGACCCGATGTGGATCTACATCCAAGATGCTTGAGCGTTTCCTCAGCCAACAGCAGCCAGTCTGTGCGACACTTTCTGGAGAAAGAGGAACATGGCATCTGATGCCCAAGGATGCCGACATAAGTGTCATGGAGCAACTGTTCCAGCTCCTTGAACCTCTGAGCAAGTTTACAGATGCACTTGCCTCAGAGACACGAGTGACACTGTCAGCCATCAAGCCTGTCCTGGACCACATCACCCGTGATGTTCTGGTGGAAAAGGATACGGAGCCATCCCTGACCAAGGAGATGAAAAGGGTAATGAGAGAAGACCTTAACAACAGATACACAGAGAAGGCAAAGAGAGTCATGCACATGGCTTGTTTCATTGACCCCCGCTTCAAAAGGCGCTTTTTAGATGAGCCTGAGGCTGCCAACGTTGACACTGACAGCTGTGTCCAGGAGGCCTTGAAGCTGGCAGCTGCACAATTCAGGGAAGAACCACAAAGCACCAGCAGCACCTCCACCACCAACAACCCCACAGTGGCATCGGAGGGGAAAGGCCTGGCTGGGTTGCTGAGAAAGATTATCTCAACAAGGCAGCAGAGAGGTGAAGAGGGTCAGATTCCAACCACCCCAGAAGACAGAGGGAAAGAAGAGATCAAGGTCTGTCTCTGCAACCCATTCCAGGAGAAGAGGATCCACTGGTGTGGTGGAGGGGCCCCACCCATTACAGGAGAAGAGGATCCACTGGTGTGCTGCATCAGAGCTGCATCAGAGAGAGTGCTCAGTGCCAGCGGGCACATTGTCTCCCCTCACAGATCACTACTTAAACCGGATAAAGTAAATATGCTGACATTTTTACATTTCAATCCTAAGTGAACAAAGATGCATACATACAGGATGTTAGGCCAGCAGCACCTGATTTCTTTATCAAGGAGAGAACGGAGATACAGGATGGTAGGCCAGCAGCACCTGATTTCTTTATCAAGGAGAGAACGGAGATACAGGATGGTAGGCCAGCAGCACCTGATTTCTTTATGAAGGAGAGAACGGACATACAGGATGGTAGGCCAGCAGCACCTGATTTCTTTATCAAGGACAGAACGGACATACAGGATGGTAGGCCAGCAGCACCTGATTTCTTTATGAAGGAGAGAACGGACATACAGGATGGTAGGCCAGCAGCACCTGATTTCTTTATCAAGGAGAGAACGGACATACAGGATGGTAGGCCAGCAGCACCTGATTTCTTTATGAAGGAGAGAACGGACATACAGGATGGTAGGCCAGCAGCACCTGATTTCTTTATCAAGGAGAGAACGGACATACAGGATGGTAGGCCAGCAGCACCTGATTTCTTTATCAAGGAGAGAATGGACAGAAGCAGTGCTGTTCATTTGATTTGTTTACATATTTTGTGTTGTTATTTTAATGTCAACACCTGCACATTGGATTTGTTTACATATGGTTGTATTATTCTTACATGCACATTGCTTTACTTGTGTTGCTTTTATATGCACATTTGATTTGCTTACTTAAGGTTGTGTTCATTATTAAAACCTGCACTAGGGTAACTTTTACCTTTCATGGCCACATGGTGCCATCTTTAATGTTAATGTTATTATTTTTATGTTTATGAACACAAAAAGTGCATAGTGCTGCTAATTTTATTTGTTGTTGGTTTATTTGATTTGCTTACTTAAGGTTGTGTTCATTAAAACCTGCACTAGGGAAACTTAGTGCTGCTAATTCTATTTGTTGTTCATTGGTTTTCAATATACAACTTGGTGTGTGTATCAGTACTTTTTGAACATTTTTAACAATACCGCGCTAATAATAACCGTGATAATACTGATAACCGTGATAATACTGATAACCTTGACAATACTGATAACCGTGATAATACTGATAACCTTGACAATACTGATATCCGTGAAAATACTGATAACCTTGACAATACTGATAACCGTGATAATTTTGGTCACTATAATCGTGATATGAAATGTTCATACCTTTTCATCTCTACCGCTGACACATACACAACTATACACACACACCTATACACACACACCTATGCACACACACACACCTATACACACACACACTATATACAAAGCACTGCTCATTCCTGATTATAATCCATTGCCACATACCATTACACCCATTATAATGACAAAAACAGTATGCAGTGCAATGGTGCAGTGTCATGTCATCCTATGGGCTGTGCTGTGTGCTATGCTGTCCCAGTTGAAGCACAGCCTCTCTCCAGGCAGCTCAGGAACCCAGCGATAACAGAAGTAGGTCAGTGGAACAAGGAGTCCAACAAACATGAAAAAATATACTCTCTATTTTACAAAAACACACACACACACACACACACACACACACACACACACACACACACACACACACACACACAAACATACTATCTTACACACCATACACACATATACACACTGCTTTATACAAAACACTCAGCTTTTACAGTGCAGCCCAGACTCCATAATCAAACAATCATTCACTGATACAATATGTTTGGAATGTGAGACCGACACGGGAATTGAACCCAGGTCGCCGACACCCAAAACAGCATTAGCCAACACACCTAAAGTCAAAACATTATCTCTGAGAGCTAACATGAGCCTTCAAGTTTCAGACAGGGTTCATCATACCAGTAGTCCATCAAACCAGCATCATGTAGCTCTGATGTCATAATATTAGCGATGACATTCACAGCAGAACACACACCCTACACAGACACCGTTGGACAGACCAACTCTGGAAATATGAACTGATATTATACACACTGCTTTATGCATTCTGCTGGATATTGGAACCTTGCATCAACAAACACAAATATGAATTTCAATTCAGACACTAAAAATGAACTGTTTGTGAATAATACACAAACTGCAGAACACATACTCATGCCCAAACACAAACAAACAAACACAATCTGCCATGCGCTCCGCTGCCTGTGTTGTAGCGGGTCATTTGAGCTGTTGATTTGTTTCCAAACAGTGCACACGTTACACAGATTGCCATTGATCTGTCTGGGCAACATACATACATGCAGGCACACATCCACACGCAAACACACACAGTGCTTCTGCCTCTGCATTGCTTGCTCTTTGAGTTTTTAGGCTGAGTATCTGTAAAGCACTTTATGATGTAACAAGGGCTTTATGAAATACATTTGTTTGATTGAAATCGGACACAAACACACACAATGACACACAAGGACAGTGGATAAGGCTCTGCATCACAATACGTAGCTGTAGGATTAGTGATGTTAATCAGCCAGGAGCAGCCAGCATGATGGGATACTTTTCAGGGCAATGCTGGTCATTTAATACTAAGCTCAAATATGAACATCACGTCACAAATCTTCTCTTATCTGATGAAAATTGTTATTGGCTAAATCCCTCTTAGGCCCTCAAAAACCCTAACCCTAACCCTACGATTTCAGAGTTAATGCCTAAACTTAACCCTAACCTTCAAAATGTTGAGATAATGCATAAACTTAACCTTAAACACTTTGAAAAATTACATTTGCAACAACTTTGAAATTTGACGTTTGAGAAACATGGATGAACGTCTCATTCTGACGTGAGACTGTGAGAGCTAGTTGTTACACAACCACAACCTCCAATGTACGACTCAGCAGTTTTTACCATTTTCTCTTTCTAATAATTTACCTTGTCATTGGGGCAATTTTTCAAAAAGCCACTTTGTGCTAGCATGATGACATCATCAGTAGGCGTCAGCATATTATGAGAGTTCCCAGTGGCTGTGCTGGTCCCAGTGGTAATTAGCCATTATGCTAACGCGCTGCAATGGAAGTCACAGTTGGACCCCAGAGACTGAAGTACCATAGAGAGTGGGCCCGGTATGGAGGTACTGTACACACACGAGCATGCATGTACGCAGAAACACACACACACACACACACACACACACACACACACACACACACACACACACACACACACACACACACACACACACACACACACACACACACACACACGAAGAACCCCCTCGTGAGAGAGCACTGGTGACACAGGGGAATCACGCCAAGGGCTTTGTGGGGAAACACTAGCTAAGCAGACCCCAGAGGACTGCTAGATACACACTCGGGGGGGCAGGGCCAAGTGAAGGGATGAGGGGTCAAGATGCAAACATCATACACTGAGGTCAATGGGAGATGGGTGTGAAAATTAACCCTTGGATAGGACTACAGTAAGTTATGATGATTCTCCATTTCACCCTCTGTCAGGAAGAGCGATGCGTCCCATATTATCAGGCGTGGAGCCTGCCTTTTGATGCATTGTGTCATAGATTACCCTGGTGTTATTTTGGTTTTCCAGCTAGCGGCGAGCGTGGTGTGGCGTGTTTGTCATTGTCAGTCCCCAGGAAATTGAGGTGAAAGTTGAACGGTTCCTCGTTAGGCTTGGTCGACAGCAGCAGGTAGGGGCATCGTTGTGTGTGGATCTCAGGTCATACGCTGTAGAGATTAACCATGCAGAAATCTATAAATCTATAATATTCACAATCGGGTTAATAGAGGTTAGGATAAAAATCCATGTAGGATAAAAGCAAGCTTGATTGATTAATCACTCATCAAATGGTTCTACATCTGGGGGGGTGAATATAGCATGCATTTTAAAACCCTACTCATGACAGTGTTACACACACACACACACACACACACACACACACACACACACACACACCTAACCCTGGATCTGGGGCTGTGCTATGGTTGGCTGGGCTACAGTTGTTTGATGGCTTTGTGCAGGAAGACTATTCATTTTTCATGACCATCTATAAGTGAGAACATGATTCAATAATATGGTAACAAGTTTCCCTCTCCTAAATATCCCAGTCAGGGGAGGACTGACAAGGGCGTGATCAGGCAGGCATGGTGCTAGACAGACCTACTAGCATCCACAATACAGCATTAACCCTAAACACACACACACACACACACACACACACACACACACACACACACACACACACACACACACACACACACACACACACACACACACACACACACACACACACACACACACACAAAAACATCTGCCCCTCTCACTAACACTAGTCGTGTAAAGTACTTTAGTAAAAATACGTTGAAGTACTACTTAAGTAGTATTTTGGGGTATCTGTACTTTACTATTTATATTTTTGATTACTTTTACTTCACTACATTCCTAAAGAAAATAATGTACTTTTTACTCCATACATTTTCCCTGACACCCAAAAGTACTCATCATATTTTGAATGCTCAGGCAGGACAGCAATATGGTCCAATTGTATAAATACAACATGTTGTCATCCCTTCTGCCTCTGATCTGGCGGACTCACTAAACACAAACACTGTGTTTGTAAATGATCTGAGTGTTGAAGTGTGCCTCTGACTGTCCGCAAATACATTAAAACACTTGCCTAATATAAGGAATTTTATGTAGAACATTTACTTTGACTTTTGACTTTTACTCAAGTATGATTATTCAGTACCTTTTCCACCACTGTGGAAAAAGTTTATTCAAGTAGTATTTTACTTGGTGACTTTAACTTTTACTTGAGTCATTTTCTATTAAGGTATCTTTACTTTTACTCAAGTATTACAATTAAGTACTTTTCCCACAACTGACTAAAACTTTGTGATAACCACACATATTAAAACCTTACTGTAAAGACATCTGTTCACAGTTAACATTGAGACCCCAGAACTCCTAGTTAAGGCTCATTATTCTACATTACCAACACTCATCTGGGGACAAGGGATGTGTTTCTCTCTCTCTCTCTGTCTCTCTCTCTCTCTCTCTCACTCTCTCTCTCTCTTTGTCCCTTTCTCTCTCTGTTTCTCTTTGTCTCTCCCTCCCTCTCCACCCCTCTCTGTGTACATACAGGGAGCCATCCTGCATCATTAGGCCCCTTCAGCAGTAGCAGCCTGTACTGTGGATGCCTGGCAACTGAAAACATTCATGTCTTTCATGTGCTGAGCTGCTGATGGACTCTCTAATTCTGTACTAATGGAGGCAGCTGAGCCACGTCGGTCATTAAAAATGAATTGAGACAGGCTCTAGGAGATGGTAATTACACATAGAGACAGACACCTGGTAAGGACCCTGCTTAACATCAGCCCGTCTGAGAGGTAGAGGGGTCTCATGGGGAGAGAGACAGGGGGATACAGAAGTAGAAGTGGAGAGAAGAGATGGAGATAGTAACGAGAGAGAGAGAGAGAGAGAGAGAGAGAGAGAGAGAGAGAGAGAGAGAGAGAGTGGTCCTTTGTAGCTCAGTTGGTAGAGCATGGCACTTGTAAAGCCAGGGTTGTGGGTTTGATTGATTAAATATAGAGCGAGGCAAAGGAAGGCAATGGTAAGAAAGCAGACAAGAGAGGGAAAAGGGTGGCTAGATAGAGAGGAAGGGGTAAAGAGAAGACGGTGTATGAGAGACATTTCCCAGCTGGAGTGAACATCCCATCCCAGAGTGATTTGTGTGATTCAATCTGAGGAGGGAAGATGGCATTGTGTTCTGACGCTGAGGAGGGCAGACAGTATTGTGTTCTGAGGCTGAGGAGGGCAGACGGCATCGTGTTCTGAGGCTGAGGAGGGCAGACGGCATCGTGTTCTGAGGCTGAGGAGGGCAGACGGCATCGTGTTCTGAGGCTGAGGAGGGCAGACGGCATCGTGTTCTGAGGCTGAGGAGGGCAGACGGCATTGTGTTCTGAGGCTGAGGAGGGCAGACGGCATCGTGTTCTGAGGCTGAGGAGGGCAAACGGCATCGTGTTTTGAGGCTGAGGGGGGCAGATGGCATCGTGTTCTGAGGCTGAGGATGGCAGACGCATCGTGTTCTGAGGCTGAGGAGGGCAGACGGCATCGTGTTCTGAGGCTGAGGAGGGCAAACGGCATCGTGTTTTGAGGCTGAGGAGGGCAGATGGCATCGTGTTCTGAGGCTGAGGAGGGCAGACGGCATCGTGTTCTGAGGCTGAGGAGGGCAGACGGCATCGTGTTCTGAGGCTGAGGAGGGCAGACGGCATCGTGTTCTGAGGCTGAGGAGGGCAGACGCATTGTGTTCTGAGGCTGAGGAGGGCAGACGGCATCGTGTCCTGAGGCTGAGGAGGGCAGACGGCATCGTGTTCTGACGCTGAGGAGGGCAGACGGCATCGTGTTCTGAGGCTGAGGAGGGCAGACGGCATCGTGTTCTGAGGCTGAGGAGGGCAGACCGCATCGTGTTCTGAGGCTGAGGAGGGAAGACGGCATCGTGTTCTGAGACTGAGGAGGGCAGACGGCATCGTGTTCTGAGGCTGAGGAGGGAAGACGGCATCGTGTTCTGAGGCTGAGGAGGGCAGACGGCATCGTGTTCTGAGGCTGAGGAGGGCAGACGGCATCGTGTTCTGAGGCTGAGGAGGGCAGACGGCATCGTGTTCTGAGGCTGAGGAGGGCAGACGGCATCGTGTTTTAAGGCTGAGGGGGGCAGACGGTATCGTGTTCTGAGGCTGAGGAGGGCAGACAGCATTGTGTTTTAAGGCTGAGGGGGGCAGACGATATCGTGTTCTGAGGCTGAGAAGGGCAGACAGCATTGTGTTTTAAGGCTGAGGGGAGCAGACGGTATCGTGTTCTGAGGCTGAGAAGGGCAGACAGCATTGTGTTTTAAGGCTGAGGGGGGCAGACGGCATCGTGTTCTGAGGCTGAGGAGGGCAGACGGCATCGTGTTCTGAGGCTGAGAAGGGCAGACAGCATTGTGTTTTAAGGCTGAGGGGGGCAGACGGTATCGTGTTCTGAGGCTGAGGAGGGCAGACAGCATTGTGTTTTAAGGCTGAGGGGGCAGACGGTATCGTGTTCTGAGGCTGAGAAGGGCAGACAGCATTGTGTTTTAAGTCTGAGGGGGGCAGACGGTATCGTGTTCTGAGGCTGAGGAGGGAAGACGGCATCGTGTTCTGAGGCTAAGGAGGGCAGACGGCATCGTGTTCTGAGGCTGAGGAGGGCAGACGGCATCGTGTTCTGAGGCTGAGGAGGGCAAACGGCATCGTGTTTTGAGGCTGAGGGGGCAGATGGCATCGTGTTCTGAGGCTGAGGAGGGCAGACGGCATCGTGTTCTGAGGCTGAGGAGGGCAAACGGCATCGTGTTTTGAGGCTGAGGAGGGCAGATGGCATCGTGTTCTGAGGCTGAGGATGGCAGACGGCATCGTGTTCTGAGGCTGAGGATGGCAGACGGCATCGTGTTCTGAGGCTGAGGAGGGCAGACAGCATTGTGTTTTAAGGATGAGGGGGGCAGATGGCATCGTGTTCTGAGGCTGAGGAGGGCAGACGGCATCGTGTTCTGAGGCTGAGGAGGGCAAACGGCATCGTGTTTTGAGGCTGAGGAGGGCAGATGGCATCGTGTTCTGAGGCTGAGGATGGCAGACGGCATCGTGTTCTGAGGCTGAGGATGGCAGACGGCATCGTGTTCTGAGGCTGAGGAGGGCAGACAGCATTGTGTTTTAAGGATGAGGGGGGCAGACGGTATCGTGTTTTGAGGCTGAGGAGGGCAGACAGCTGAGGAGGGCAGACAGCATTGTGTTTTAAGTCTGAGGGGGGCAGACGGTATCGTGTTTTGAGGCTGAGGAGGGCAGACAGCATTGTGTTTTAAGTCTGAGGGGGGCAGACGGTATCGTGTTCTGAGGCTGAGAAGGGCAGACAGCATTGTGTTTTAAGTCTGAGGGGGGCAGACGGTATCGTGTTTTGAGGCTGAGGAGGGCAGACAGCATTGTGTTTTAAGGCTGAGGGGGGCAGACGGTATCGTGTTCTGAGGCTGAGAAGGGCAGACAGCATTGTGTTTTAAGGCTGAGGGGGGCAGACGGTATCGTGTTCTGAGGCTGAGGAGGGCAGACAGCATTGTGTTTTAAGTCTGAGGGGGGCAGACGGTATCGTGTTCTGAGGCTGAGAAGGGCAGACAGCATTGTGTTTTAAGTCTGAGGGGGGCAGACGGTATCGTGTTTTGAGGCTGAGGAGGGCAGACAGCATTGTGTTTTAAGGCTGAGGGGGGCAGACGGTATCGTGTTCTGAGGCTGAGAAGGGCAGACAGCATTGTGTTTTAAGGCTGAGGGGGGCAGACGGTATCGTGTTTTGAGGCTGAGGAGGGCAGACAGCATTGTGTTTTAAGGCTGAGGGGGGCAGACGGTATCGTGTTCTGAGGCTGAGAAGGGCAGACAGCATTGTGTTTTAAGGCTGAGGGGGGCAGACGGTATCGTGTTCTGAGGCTTTGTAAACAACAGGTGTGGACCAACAGTGAAATGCTTACTGACGGGTCCTTCCCAACAATGCAGAGAGAAAGAAAACAAAGAAAAGTAAAACACGTAATAATAAAAGTAATAATAAATACACAATAAGTCATGATAATAATAATAAGGTAGATATGTACATATAACTAGGATTAAGTGACTGATAATAAACAGTAGCAGCAGCATATCTGATTAGTCAAAAATGACAGTGCAAAAACAAACAATGCAGATAGTTAAATAGTTAACCAAATAGCCACCAGGTCTAACTATTGATATACTGGGCTGTACGCATTACGTTCTGAAGCCACTAGCGGTGGGATGTCAAGCAGTTGTCAAACCGAGCAGTGATGCAGCCAGTCAAGATGCTTTCAACGGTGCAGCTGTTGAACTTTTGGAGGATCTGAGGGGGGCCATGCCAAATCTTTTCAGCCTCCTGAGGGGGAAGAAGCATTGTCGTCCCCTCCTTAGCCTGCGTTGGTGTGTGTGGACTGTGATAGATCCTTAGTGATGTGGACACTGAGGAACTTGTAGCTCTTGAACAGCTTCACTACAGTCCCTTCGATGAGAATGGGGACGTGCTCGGCCCTCTGTTTCCTGTAGTCCATGATCAGCTCCTTTGTCCTGCTGTCGTTGAGGGAGAGGTTGTTGTCCTGGCACCACACTGCCAGGTCTCTGACCTCCTCCCTATAGGTTGTCTCATCGTTGTCGGTGATCAGGCCTACCACCGTTGTGTCGTCGGCAAACTTAATGATGGTGTTGGCGTTGTGCGCGGCCATGCAGTCATGGGTGAACAGGAAGTACAGGAGGGGACTAAGCACGTACCCCTGAGGGTCCCCGTATTGAGGGTCAGGGTGTGGGATGTGTTGTTGCCTTTCCTCAAGACCTGGGGGCGGCCCTTCAGGAATTCCAGGATCCAATTGCAGAGGAAGGTGTTCAGTCCCAAGGTCCTTAGCTTAGTGATGAGCTTGGAGGGCACTATGGTGTTGAATGCTAAGCTGTAGTCAATGAACAGCATTCTCACATAGGTGTTTCTCTTGTCCAGGTGGGAAAGGACAGTGTGGAGTGCAATATAGATAGCTTCATCTGTGGATCTGTTGCCTACTGTTTATATTGGAATGCAGTTATCTCAGGTTTCATTTGAAGCATCATTTTATACGTTGGTTGTTTGTATCAATTGCAAAGAAATGGTCTACTTTGTATTTGTAGTCAACTTTGTTCTGAAGTTATCGTTGGTCACAGAGAGACAGATAAAACATGTGATTCTACGTTTAGCGTGGGAGGGCCAAAAATGATCTAACAACACACTTAGCTGTTCTATGAGTGGTCTGAGGCAGGTGTTAAATTACGAGCGGTTTCAAGTGCAAGGTTAATAATGCTGCTTTTGGGAAACAGCTCTGCGATATAACGATGCTCCTACAAAGGTTCTAACGATAACCTTAGCCTTAAGATGCCGGGCCCTGTGCTGAAAGACATTTCAAGTGTCAGGGATGTTTATGTCACCGTGCAAAGCTAGCTTATCCCCGACCTTACAAAGAAACCAGGAAAGAAAGAAAAAATGCATAGAGAAATGAAATGATCAGAGATAGACTGCTGACAGGAAAAGAAAGATATGATCAACTGAACTCCTGTCTAAGAACACTGGAAGAGAGAAAAATGGATGTGACTGAGAAGGTTACCAAGTACGGTAGCACTTTACAATAAATCCACGTAATAAATCATTTATAATGGAATAGTAAATACTTAATTAATATATTATTAATCATTATGCCCACATTTGTAAACATTAGTAACCTAGTTATTGTTCTATATATTTCCTTAAAAATCCTGTGTTGTGTGCCTATTCTTTTACCTGTGATATGTTCTTGGGTATTTTGAGACCTTGAAGACCATCAGATACTGCTGGTATGTCTACCAATGGCATGCCCATCTTTTTGTGAGAAATGACACTGGTCACTCCATTTTTTTAAAAGTATAAATAGCCCACAGCTAAGATAAGGCCATGAGGACTTCATTTATAAAGACCTATTGTTGGGTTCTAGCTTGAAATATACTTATTCATTTTACCATACTAGAACATATTGATTACTTTACATGTATAATGAATGTATATGTCGGGGTCAATGGAGGGTGGATAAGAGCTAGGTATATGGAAAGCTACTGAGTGAGGAAGGGGGTGGGCAGAAAGTTAGCATTCTACCAAAACATGGTATTATTAAATATCATGGCTCCTAAGGAGGGGGAAAAAGGGCAACAGTCTGGTTTCAGTCACTGATAAGGTAGGATAGTCGCGGATTAGGGAGGAGTGAGGAATTCGGCCCGAGGTCATAGGTCAGATGGAGTGAGCAGGAACAGTCCTATTACACACACATATACTTCCACTCCCAGGAAGGTTCTAGCATCAGACAGGGCCATGACTACACCAGTGAAAGGAACCAATTAAGTTCCTGACTTAGCAACAGAGATGTATTGGCTGTCTAGATGTGCAAGGAGTTGACTCCGCCCAGTAGGAGGGTATAAATATATGTGCTTGTGTAAACATGTCTTTGTCTTTGCAGCTGTATGACCCAGTGGGTGAATAAACCTGGGTAGAGTCTTTTTAGTTGTCCGTGAGTTTTTACTCTGTTGGTTCAGAACCTAACAGTTGGTGTTGTCGGCAGGATTCACCACGATTTACAGTCTAACTGGAGAGTCCAAATCAGTGAAACAGGAGCCGGCACCAAAAACAAGGTAGGCACAGTTCCTGCACCTTTTACCACTAATTTTGACATCTTGGGGAGATGAGAGTCGTAGGCTGAAACAATTATAGTATACAGACCTTGAAAGCCTGAGCTTATTCATTAGTCCCATTGTATTACGACCAGTCGTAAATGTATGGTATAGTGTAAGTTCCGGAAGGTAAACCTGAGCAGGGTGGTCCCTGCGGAGAGTAAGTCCTAGGGGGAAAATCCCGAGTGGGTTGGTTCCTGCAATCTTCATATAAGCATAAGGTAAGTTCTGGAAGGTAAGCCGGAGTAGGCTGGTCCCTGCGGAGGGTAAGTCCTTGGAGGCAAATCCCGAGTGGGATTGGTTCCCTGCTAGACCTGTAAAAGGTTGGTGAAAGCCCAGCCGTGGTGGCCGTGAGGCCGTAGAGGATAAATTGTCATGCTTGTGTACTAGTATGGTCGGTTGTAGAGAAGTAGTCCATGGAGAAGGACAGAGGAGGGAATGTGGATGGTGATAGGTTGCCTATAGGTTCTGCAGGAGAGCCCCATTCATGGTTAGAAAAGCACGAGGATGTGTTTAGAGCCTTCATTTTTGTGGACACCAGCAGAACAATATCCCAAATGTATAGTCAGGATAAGGGAGTGGGAATCGGTTTTTGCCATATATGATTATGCATAGCTTAAACCCTTACTAATACTTGTCATATACTGTGTTTATTTTTATTTTCAAGTCTTTTGCTATCACTCGCTTAGGAACCCGAAGGAGTAAGAGAAAGTCAAAAGCTCCAGCTGAAATGTCATTATCTGTAGTATAAAAGGAAGGGGAATAACAGTGTACATAGTGTGATTATAGATCAGAGGCCATAAGTCTCAGAGTGTAAACATACAAATCAACTGAGAATGTTAATCATGTTTTATTTCCTGTTCATTTATAAGTCATTTCAAAGTTTATATAATGTTGAACAGTATTGAGTTACTATTCAAAAAGGAGGGATAGTTGGGCTCTAGCTTGAAATATACTAATTCATGTTACCATACTAGACCTTATTGATTACTTTACATGTACAAGGGATGTATATGTTTGTCAATGGAGGGTGGATAAGAGCTAGGTATATGGAAAGCTACTGAGTGAGGAAGGGGGTGGGCAGAAAGTTAGCATTCTACCAAAACATGGTATTGTTAAATATCATGGCTCCTATGGAGGGAGGCAAAGGGCAACAGTCTGGTTTCAGTCACTGATAAGGTAGGATAGTCGCGGATTAGGGAGGAGTGAGGAATTCGGCCCGAGGTCATAGGTCAGATGGAGTGAGCAGGAACAGTCCTATTACACACACATATACTTCCACTCCCAGGAAGGTTCTAGCATCAGACAGGGCCATGACTACACCAGTGAAAGGAGCCAATTAAGTTCCTGACTTAGCAACAGAGATGTATTGGCTGTCTAGATGTGCAAGGAGTTGACTCCGCCTAGTAGGAGGGTATAAATATATGTGCTTGTGTAAACATGTCTTTGTCTTTGCAGCTGTATGACCCAGTGGGTGATTAAACTTGGTTTGAGCTTTTGTAGCTGTCCGTGAGATTTTACTCTGTTTGTTCAGAACCTAACATTATATTAAACATCTTATGTATGGAGTAATGATTAATAAATGATGAATAAACTATTTACTAATTTGTTCTAAATTCTTTGTTACGTTATCATAAAGTGCTACCATGAGTACTATCGCAGCCTTTATACAACTATGAGAAGCTGTCATAACTTTTAAAAGAAGGCAATTAATTCAAAACGCAAATTAATTATAATGGAGGAGATACAGGTGAGAAGGAGTCAAACAAGATGAAAGGATGACAGATAGAGAGCGGTGATCGTTGCGTCGGGGCTGGCGTAAAAACAAACAACAGACGCTCAGCCATGGAATTGTGACTGTTAAATTACAGCTAATTTATATTTACACAGAACAGGGAAACAGGAAACGACCCAAAACAAAGGAAAACAGCCTCCAGAACTAAAGCTATTAGGTAAAGCAGTGTTTTCATTGATTGGGTCATGTATTAGAAATGCAGACCCCATCACCCTGCCTACTGTTTAACTGGGCTTGCATTAGAGGTAGAGATTCAGTGATGAATTACCTTTAGACGTGGTTATATTAGGAGGTAGAGACTCAGTGATGAATTAGCTTTAGACGTGGTTATATTAGAGGTAGAGACTCAGTGATGAATTACCTTTAGACGTGGTTATATTAGGAGGTAGAGACTCAGTGATGAATTACCTTTAGACGTGGTTATATTAGGAGGTAGAGACTCAGTGATGAATTACCTTTAGACGTGGTTATATTAGGAGGTAGAGACTCAGTGATGAATTACCTTTAGACGTGGTTATATTAGGAGGTAGAAACTCAGTGATGAATTACCGTTAGACGTGGTTATATTAGGAGGTAGAGACTCAGTGATGAATTACCTTTAGACGTGGTTGTATTAGGAGGTAGAGACTCAGTGATGAATTACCTTTAGACGTGGTTATATTAGGAGGTAGAGACTCAGTGATGAATTACCATTAGACGTGGTTATATTAGGAGGTAGAGACTCAGTGATGAATTACCTTTAGACGTGGTTATATTAGGAGGTAGAGACTCAGTGATGAATTACCTTTAGACGTGGTTATATTAGGAGGTAGAGACTCAGTGATGAATTACCTTTAGACGTGGTTATATTAGGAGGTAGAGACTCAGTGATGAATTACCGTTAGACGTGGTTATATTAGGAGGTAGAGACTCAGTGATGAATTACCTTTAGACGTGGTTGTATTAGGAGGTAGAGACTCAGTGATGAATTACCTTTAGACGTGGTTATATTAGGAGGTAGAGACTCAGTGATGAATTACCATTAGACGTGGTTATATTAGGAGGTAGAGACTCAGTGATGAATTACCTTTAGACGTGGTTATATTAGGAGGTAGAGACTCAGTGATGAATTACCTTTAGACGTGGTTATATTAGGAGGTAGAGACTCAGTGATGAATTACCTTTAGACGTGGTTATATTAGGAGGTAGAGACTCAGTGATGAATTACCGTTAGACGTGGTTATATTAGGAGGTAGAGACTCAGTGATGAATTACCTTTAGACGTGGGTTGTATTAGGAGGTAGAGACTCAGTGATGAATTACCTTAGACGTGGTTATATTAGGAGGTAGAGACTCAGTGATGAATTACCATTAGACGTGGTTGTATTAGGAGGTAGAGACTCAGTGATGAATTACCTTTAGACGTGTTTATATTAGGAGGTAGAGACTCAGTGATGAATTACCTTTAGACGTGGTTATATTAGGAGGTAGAGACTCAGTGATGAATTACCGTTAGACGTGGTTATATTAGGAGGTAGAGACTCAGTGATGAATTACCTTTAGACGTGGTTATATTAGGAGGTAGAGACTCAGTGATGAATTACCTTTAGACGTGGTTATATTAGGAGGTAGAGACCTCAGTGATGAATTACCTTTAGACGTGGTTATATTAGGAGGTAGAGACTCAGTGATGAATTACCTTTAGACGTGGTTATATTAGGAGGTAGAGACTCAGTGATGAATTACCTTTAGACGTGGTTATATTAGGAGGTTAGAGACTCAGTGATGAATTACCTTTAGACGTGGTTATATTAGGAGGTAGAGACTCAGTGATGAATTACCTTTAGACGTGGTTATATTAGGAGGTAGAGACTCAGTGATGAATTACCTTTAGACGTGGTTATATTAGGAGGTAGAGACTCAGTGATGAATTACCTTTAGACGTGGTTGTATTAGGAGGTAGAGACTCAGTGATGAATTACCTTTAGACGTGGTTATATTAGGAGGTAGAGACTCAGTGATGAATTACCTTTAGATGTGGTTATATTAGGAGGTAGAGACTCAGTGATGAATTACCTTTAGACGTGGTTGTATTAGGAGGTAGAGACTCAGTGATGAATTACCTTTAGATGTGGTTGTATTAGGAGGTAGAGACTCAGTGATGAATTACCTTTAGATGTGGTTATATTAGGAGGTAGAGACTCAGTGATGAATTACCTTTAGACGTGGTTGTATTAGGAGGTAGAGACTCAGTGATGAATTACCTTTAGACGTGGTTGTATTAGGAGGTAGAGACTCAGTGATGAATTACCTTTAGACGTGGTTATATTAGGAGGTAGAGACTCAGTGATGAATTACCTTTAGACGTGGTTGTATTAGGAGGTAGAGACTCAGTGATGAATTACCGTTAGACGTGGTTATATTAGGAGGTAGAGACTCAGTGATGAATTACCTTTAGACGTGGTTGTATTAGGAGGTAGAGACTCAGTGATGAATTACCTTTAGACGTGGTTATATTAGGAGGTAGAGACTCAGTGATGAATTACCATTAGACGTGGTTTATATTAGGAGGTAGAGACTCAGTGATGAATTACCTTTAGACGTGGTTATATTAGGAGGTAGAGACTCAGTGATGAATTACCTTTAGACGTGGTTATATTAGGAGGTAGAGACTCAGTGATGAATTACCTTTAGACGTGGTTATATTAGGAGGTAGAGACTCAGTGATGAATTACCGTTAGACGTGGTTATATTAGGAGGTAGAGACTCAGTGATGAATTACCTTTAGACGTGGTTGTATTAGGAGGTAGAGACTCAGTGATGAATTACCTTTAGACGTGGTTATATTAGGAGGTAGAGACTCAGTGATGAATTACCATTAGACGTGGTTATATTAGGAGGTAGAGACTCAGTGATGAATTACCTTTAGACGTGGTTGTATTAGGAGGTAGAGACTCAGTGATGAATTACCTTTAGACGTGGTTAAATTAGGAGGTAGAGACTCAGTGATGAATTACCTTTAGACGTGGTTATATTAGGAGGTAGAGACTCAGTGATGAATTACCGTTAGACGTGGTTATATTAGGAGGTAGAGACTCAGTGATGAATTACCTTTAGACGTGGTTATATTAGGAGGTAGAGACTCAGTGATGATTACCTTTAGACGTGGTTATATAGGAGGTAGAGACTCAGTGATGAATTACCTTTAGACGTGGTTATATTAGGAGGTAGAGACTCAGTGATGAATTACCTTTAGACGTGGTTATATTAGGAGGTAGAGACTCAGTGATGAATTACCTTTAGACGTGGTTATATTAGGAGGTAGAGACTCAGTGATGAATTACCTTTAGACGTGGTTATATTAGGAGGTAGAGACTCAGTGATGAATTACCTTTAGACGTGGTTATATTAGGAGGTAGAGACTCAGTGATGAATTACCTTTAGACGTGGTTATATTAGGAGGTAGAGACTCAGTGATGAATTACCTTTAGACGTGGTTGTATTAGGAGGTAGAGACTCAGTGATGAATTACCTTTAGACGTGGTTATATTAGGAGGTAGAGACTCAGTGATGAATTACCTTTAGACGTGGTTATATTAGGAGGTAGAGACTCAGTGATTAATTACCTTTAGACGTGGTTGTATTAGGAGGTAGAGACTCAGTGATGAATTACCTTTAGATGTGGTTGTATTAGGAGGTAGAGACTCAGTGATGAATTACCTTTAGATGTGGTTATATTAGGAGGTAGAGACTCAGTGATGAATTACCTTTAGACGTGGTTGTATTAGGAGGTAGAGACTCAGTGATGAATTACCTTTAGACGTGGTTGTATTAGGAGGTAGAGACTCAGTGATGAATTACCTTTAGACGTGGTTATATTAGGAGGTAGAGACTCAGTGATGAATTACCTTTAGACGTGGTTGTATTAGGAGGTAGAGACTCAGTGATGAATTACCGTTAGATGTCGACCGGATCATGTTCCTGATCCAACACGCTCTAAAAGTTATCTCCTTTCTTCGACGACTGTTAGTTTAAATTCTACCGTTCGCTTCCCCTTGGTAAAGTTCTGAGGTAGTGGGTCTGGATGAAATACATGAAACAGGCAAACTGTATAGAACGGGACCCATTTA